>NW_018108280.1:81226-94569 GCF_000183805.2 Loa loa
ATTGCCCAATCATCCTCACTTCCATACACGGTTGGCCAAACTTTGCTGTCAAAGGATTATGGTGCTGAACTGTTGTTGGCATATTGCCTTGTTGCATGATTTGCTGCAGCAGCAACTATTGCACTGTCGTGGTACATATTAACACAGAGATGGTCTTCATGGTTAATAAAATGTATAGATTTCATTGGACTAGTAAGGTCTGTCAATGAAGCTTATTCGCGTTCACGTTTTCTGCATTCCAAGATTATCGACTCTCTCCGTTCGCATTTAAGGGCTGGTGATAAACTACCACATTTTAGAAGTGGGTAACTATTGTCGCGTCATTTAGATTTGGCTGACTGTTTCAATGAATCTGCTTATGAGGCCATGAAAAAATGTCGATTATCTTGTGTCTTTTTCGTTTGTTGGGAGAGATTTGAGGAGCTTTCCAGTTTTCGATGCATATCCTTGTATTCCCCACATACATTTTGTATCCTTGATACTTTCTTATCATTACATATTGTCCAACTATTCTTGTTCTTAATGTTCAATTGTGTAGATGTTCCTAATTACATCACTTAATTGTACAATGATCTCGAACCGTTTCTGCTGCTCAGAATTGGTTTTTGTGTTGTATGATCATATTTGTGTCTAATGTACTTAAATTTATTTAGACGACTGAATGATCCAGCTGCATGAAACTTTCTTGCACTATAGGACATAGAGAATAAACGATAGATAATCGGAGTGGACTTGAACTTAGGCGAAAAAATTCGAAAATAGGTGCATAAATTTAACACACTATCTGATGAACACTTTCGACTTTTTTCAGTATACCGTTGTTGGGCATACAGTAGAAGGTCAACCAATTTATGCACTACAGTCCGTGAGAACACAGGATCGTCCAAGATTACATCAGGGTTCGGTGTGTATTTAGATATTTTACTTATTATTAAATAAAAACCTGCCTTCAGTTCCATTTTTAAGTAGTCCTAGAATTACATAGTCATTTAGAGGCTGTGGAAATTAGGGTGGTATGTGAATTACATTGTAAGTAGCACATTTATTTTTGTCCCTAATAACTTGCCTTTCCATTTTTCTTGACGATATGGGGAAAGTCGAAAGATTACTCTTATCGTATTGGATGTTAACATGGATTGAAGTCAGTGAGTAATAAGTATCATCACAATCAGCTGGTGGTAATGTCATCACTGGGTTAGGAAAAGCCATGAATATTAGGTAATCCTGCATTTTTGTTATAGTCCTGCTTTTTTTTTTGTTTTTATTTTTTATTTTCGTACTGTTTTGCACCAAATATTCCTAATTGCCAATTACCTCTTGAGTAATCAACTCCATTATTAAATTTAAATTTATTGGAAAAGGATTGCAGAAGTACCCATAGGAAAGGCAGTTAGAAACTCGATATGGCCAGAGAAGGGGAAATAGGGACTCACTTTTTACCAAAGAATTTCATGAACAAATATGATTTCCAGTTATACCGTGTGATGGAGAGCAGTGCTCAACCTCGTTATGTGTTTTTACGCCAGCAAGTTGGGCCTGCTCGTCGAACACAAAGAGATGATGGTGATATTAATTCATCCAATGAAAATTATCGCGCTGTGGCGCGTGAAATTGTTGCAAAAGCTCTCGAAGATAAGGTTAACTATTGTAAAAATATAGATTTTGGTATTGTGGCCTCCACATATGTCTTTTCGTTATATCATCATATCTGATATTATGTTTAACAATTAATCCTGATTATATATTTCAGCGTCAAAAACAGCAATTTTCACAGGAATCGCAACCATCCTCTTCAGGTATCAGTGGCGTTGCAGCGAAACCAAAAAAGAAAATAGTGACACCAGATGAGGGAGAAAGTGAGAAAATAAGGTAAAACAAAGTTATAAGTCAAATACGACTTACTGTTTAAGAAATAAATAAGCTTGTGCCCTTAGCAAGGCATAAACGTTCTTGAATTCAGAAATTTCTTGTTTCTGCTTCTATTATGAAAACTTATTTATTGGAAAAAAAGTAGTAGTTTCAGCCGTTTATTAGTTCACAGCGCAATATCAAAATGGAGTTCAAAGAAGAGAGAAATGCACATGTTGATGATCCGATCGGATTATATTTATTCCGGTGAATTAAGAGCAATCTTGTTTCAGCGGTTCAACAGTGGCTGCACAAGTTGCAGCTATCCAGCGCTTTAGTACACCACTTGGGTGGAAGCAGATGGGATCATGGTTAAAAACTGCTGAAACGAACGAAGATTGGAGCCGTTTGAAGTTACTACTGAGCCAGTGTTCACAGGCAAGTTATTTCATATGTTCCCAGTATTATTTAATGTCATTCTCAATTGTGAACTAGTTGTAGCTATTTTAATTTAGATATAAAATTAGTTATGAATTATTTTAGTAAAGTTTTTGTTTTCGATATTTACCAATGATGTATATAATCGCACTGTTCAGTTACATTTCACGATTTCTTCTAAAAATCGTAATTTCTTATGTTAACGCTTTAAAATATGGCATTCTGCCTTCGAATTAGGTACGAATGCTGGTTAAATTGATGGTGGGCCATGTATAGTTTAAATAAATGTGAACGTTTCTGTACTTGTTCATTTATTTTACCATGGATTTCGAACTGCCTTATCTTCCTCCTTTATTGCAAATGGATTTCGTTAATTTTTGATCACTTTTTAGCTTAATTTAATTGATCTATTTAAGGCAAATCTAACGCTGGAGTTGTTGCAATCAAACGATACTCCGAAATTCGTGCGTAAATTATCAAAAACCTGTCCTGATCAAGGTTAGTTTCAAAGAATGCTTTGTGAAAAAAGAGGACTCTTGGATCGTATGGTTTTTTGCTTTTTCTTTTTTTTTCTTCTCGCTTCATATTTCACAAACATGTGCTATGCTTCGTTGCAAATACTTTTGCTTTTTTCAGATGTGCGCAAAATATCTGGTGATTTGGTGATACGATGGAAACGCTTAGTATCCGCGCCACCTCATAAAGTACCTGAAGAACTAAAAAAAGTCGGTTCTGCAAAGCGTAAAACACCTCATCCGGCATCGGGGGGTGCCAGCAAGGCAAAGGCCATGAAAGATAATCTGGATTCTACAAAAACTGTTGAGAAAGAAGCACAATTAGATGGAAGCAAACAAAAAGACGTTTCTGGAAATAAAGTGGAGTCTAGTAAAAAGTCTACAAGCATCGAAAATTCTGAAAAAGCATCTCCCAAGGCCGAAAAGCCCATGAAGCCTTCATCTTCCAAAAGTAAAGTAGAAAAAGCCGAAAAATTAAGTGAGTCGGCGAAGGCTTCGTCGAATAAACTTAATGAATTCAATATGTTCGAGAAACTGGGTGAGGAAAGGAAAGAAAAGAAGCGACGTCCAAAAACAGCCAAAACCTATACTTCGAAATTTCGTTCAACAGGTACTGTAGTGGTCAAGTATTATTTCTCATTCTTTCTGAACATCGTTTAATCAGCTACGGGATTTTTCATCAAGAAAAGTCTGAATACTTGGAACTTACAAATGGGTGTACCATTTTTCGTGTTTTAATTTCTGCTTTAAACATTTCGAGCAAAACAGCAAAATGGAATTCTGAAATATTTTTAGAATTCTATAAGTCATTGGTGAAATGTACACTCGTCGGCGTGATGTTAATGTTGCAGTGTACAAGACTTTCTATGCAAAGAAAAATTTTTTCCAAATTGCAAAAATTAGCTTCAACTATTAAACAGGTGATAGTAGTTAAATGACCCTTGTCCCACAGTTTATATTATTACTACATTTGAACTTGGCATTCGATTTCGAGAATTTGAAAGAAAAGGCTACACTGCACAATTAGTCAATCTTGCATAATGTATTGTTAACGGTAGTGGATTTTGTTTTAGATGAAAATATATTTCTAGAAAAACAAGAATTTTCGAAATTGGGAAGTATGGAATCGTTTTCTTTGGTAGTTATAGTATATTCCACCATTTCAAATCTTTACTTTTTTTTGGTCATCTAAGGTTTATGTACTTTCGTATTTTTGGAAATTAAAATATGACTGTTTGAAAATATGATTAAAATATGATTGCTTGTTTGAGGTGACCATGATCTTCCCCATCCAGAAAAAGAGTAGGTAGAGTTCTGATTTGTTCCACTATTGTGTTGTCACCAGAAGCCGTATTGCTCTAAATTTCTATGTAACACGCATTCTAATATTTAATTTAATGTGTCGTATTTGAAATCGAAGTACTTTTAAATTAGGATTAATACCAGCTATAATAGGTTGCATAATAATGTTGATGAATTTCAGGATTCTTCTTCATCATTCCATGCAACAGGTGTTCGGTGATTGTACGAGCCGTGCTGCTACTACTGCTAACTGTTGTTGTGCATTTTTTTCCCCATAAAACTGTTCTTTTCTCAAGCATTTGGGACAACTATTTTATTTTATCCGTGAAGACAGTGCTTCTTTTCACATCATATATACAGTGTTATATATGAAAACAAACTGTGCTTTTCCCCTAGCCAACGTTATTAGAAATACCGACAAAATGAACTGGCACTGAATTGAATAATCCAAAAAGATGTTCCAGAAAGAGAAATTAAATAAAAATGAAAACTTAAAAAAATTTCAAAACACTCAGATGTGAAAGGAAATCAGCATTAGAATTTTTTTTAACAAAAGAAACTAAGAAAGCAATAGTGCCTGGATGACACATAAACAGTGTGAAATTGACGAAGAAATCTCAGTTATTAACTCTGAAGGATAGTAAAAGCGATGGATATATCTTCATCTACGATATCGTTTATGGTACCACTGGCTCTGATAATGCCATTGATTGTCTTTCATGATTAAGCCTTTATAAGCACCACTATTAGTTTACGATGCAAAGGACCATGATAACTCATCACCGTTGCGAAGAAAATATGGATTGTCTAATTGCACATAAATGTTGTCGGATTCTTTATGTGGCTTTACAATCATTCCTCCATGTTATTCGTTCCTCGAAGATTCAGATGTGACATTTGCCTAGCCTATCCTCTACTCTAGCAATATCTGTTGTGGTAGCAAATGATTTATGCGGTTGGTTGCAGCAGGCTTGTATAATCATCGGCTAGTTTTGCATTTATGGGCTAATCATCATTGCAAATGTTTACTTCCGCTGATTTTAGGATTAGAGGGTGATGATGAACTTGCGACAGGTAAAAGTGGTGCTAGCACAGTGGTGGCGTCAAAAAAGAAAGGAAGTTTACCTAGTAAAGCGTTACTAGATGCCAAGAAACGTACCGGTATGTCTTCTTCCTTGTATGGCTAAACTATTTTAGTGTAATAAACGTTTATTTCTAGTTTATAAGTTACTCCTTGTAACATCTCAAATTGCTGCTTATAGTTTGGCTAGCTATGGGTTAATTGTATTTATTTTCAATGCTGGGACGATTTGTAACCTTTTTTATCTTTACAGCTGTTCCAGCCAGTATGCCAAAAGTATCAGCGGTTAATGTTTCACCTCCTGTATCATCCGTACCGTTTTCCGATAAAAAAACTGCATCAAATGCTCCTGCAAGTAAGCCTTAGTCTGAATTTCAATGTTTCATTCTTGACTCAAGAAATTACTGCCAACGAATAACTTTACTTCAGTACTTCAGCTTAAAGAGTAAATATCTGTTATTTCCACTTTCGTAACATTGTATATTTTCATGAAGGTATCAGTTATAATAATTAATTCTTACTTAGCTTAAGAATAATGATTTAAAGGAGTTATGATGAGCAACACATTTATGGATGCTTTGATGGATCCAGGTCATAAGAAAGCGCCTCCAAAACAAGCGAGAAAACGACCGGCGTTAAATTTGAAACCATCGACATCTGTTATACCAAGTGTTATGGTCCGGTTTTTTTTTATGTTTTTTAGATTTTAATTTTAAATAGGCTCCTATGTAGAACAAATGAGGAGTTTTGGTCAACTAGTTTCAACGTTAGAAATTAAAAGTGATAGTGTTAAATCTACCCATAATAGGTAAATCCACAATTGTGTTCGGTACTGTGTATGAAATATTTTTCTCATAAAGATGTGAAAGTTGCTGGGCATAAAGGTTGAATATTTTCTTCTCATATATTCTCAGAAATAGTTTCTTTCTACAAAACTTCTAGAGCTAGTTTTCGCAATTTAAGCGAACTTAGTGATGACTTGTGTTTACGTTTAAAGCTTCAGTTTTGATTTTTAGATTGTTAAAAGGCTTTTTTCGGTTTGGAAAATCATTCAACAATAATTCCTTTCAGGAAGGATTATATAGTGATACTTCAAAATCACTTAATAAAGAGAAACAGGACGAGGGATCGGTAGAGGGAAAAAAAGAATTAGTGGTGGAGGAACCAGACATTATACCAATTGGTAATCGAAAGATACGTTTTGCTGATGAAAGCGGACAGGAACTTGTTGAAATTCGCTATTTTGAGATAGAAGAGGGTGAAAGATGTTGGTTTTTTCTTTTTCTTTTCTTAATTTCTATTTTAGTTCTATGAAAAAAAATATTTAGTTTTATGGAAAAAAAATTTGATTGCATTAATTATATGGGAAAAGTATAATTGTCACAATTTGCATGTTAATTGATAAAAAGATTAGTAAGTTCAGTTTTTTAACGCAGGGGCAAAATTTTGGTTCGTACTAATTTTTATTTTATAGTTTAGACATATTTGTTCTTAATACTATAAATTTGTTTGACTGATTCTTGGATGATCAGATTGAGTATAATTTAAAGTTCAAATTTTAGTGAATGTCAGCAAGTTATCGTCGGAAGATATGAAACATCTAGAAATGCAACGTGAACGAACGTTTATGAAAGAACAACGCAGCCTCCATATAACTGAATTTGGCTTTAATTCTAGTCGTTTGGAAGGAATCACTCATATCCCAGTATGGGTTATTTTTTATGTTTTCCTACTTCGTCTGAAATCTGGCAGTAACTACATGTTGAAGATTACTAAGCTTTCCAATAATTCCAAATATTGGAAAAAGTCTTGTAGTTATTGAATTTCAAAACTGCTGAGTTGTAGGGCTCTTTTGTTATTTATGTTGGGTTGAAATGAATGTATATGGCAACAAATACGTATTAAAATGTATTGAATTAGTCTTTTCTTATCGATGTTAATCGTTAATAACAAACATCTTCTTTGTTTATTTTAAAATTCAAAATCTTTTGCAACCAAGTATTTATTTAACAGAACTCTAACTGTTCTGGAACTAATCAGTGTTTTATAGTCAAGTTTTTATTAGCTGTATAACAGAAATTTTCAGTGGAAACTTATACCGCTTACGGATGCTATATTTTTTGAACGTCGAGGTTCGCAGAGTGAGGCGAAAAAAATCGAGGAAGAACGGCAGAAAACTATTATGATGCCATTTTATGATCCCTCTTTGTAAGTTTCATTATGCTACTGTATAAAACATCGGAAGAGTTAGACATACAAAATATTGGTTTTGGTTTTTTTCAATTTTTGTTTAAAAGCTTCACCTAACAATTTTCAGGCCAGCCGAATTGGCAGATGCTGAACCAGAGTTGCTGACTGGCGCTATATTACCACCGACCGAAATACCCTTGGAATCTGAAGCCGATGATGAAGATATTAATCAAGTAATTTTTCGAACTCAGTTAGGAAAATCTAATTCCAAGTCATAAAGATTTCTGCATTTTTCAGCATTATCGTGTTTTAAAACATAAAATTTTTTGAGGATGTTACTCGAGCTTTCGGAAATGTCACTAACGCTACTGGAGCTTTAGCGGGTCACAGTCGGAATGACGGGAAAGAAATAGACGTTCAAGTACGTACTTAAATTTCTAACATGTGTGCTTCAATTATAAGGATTTTAAGGATAACTGTTCTTGCACTTTAATGTTTAAATCTTGGCCTATTTCGTTTGTATTTTTCGTTCCGCTGATGTTTATGATAATACTAGTTGACTGTTAGCAAGCATATATGAACCAAACTAGTGAAATTTTTGCAGAAATTAATGACTGAATTGAAAAAGAAGGGCCTTGTTGGTTCAAGTTCAGATTTGGCAAGTATACTCAATAAAGTATCTTCAACTACTGCTACTATTGCTGGCACTACAGCAACATCAGCTCCTTCCGCGTCGCAACTCGCTGTAGCGACAACTCCAACTTATGCCCAGTTAACATCACATTCTGGCGTTCCAAACATCCCGAATATATCCTTACCGCCACCCCGTTTTGCTCATGGGTATCATATTCTCTTTCTTTATTTTAGTTAATTGTATTGTGGAACTATTTTCTTTAGGAACTTCTCCAAATTACAGAATTAACTTTGGAATTTCATTTGAAATCATACATCATAAAAAAAAAAACTTTGACGATTTAACGTTCTTTTGTAGGCTTCCGATGCCACCTGTCTTATCGGCTGGTCAGTATATACTTCCGGTCCAGCAACAGCAGCCTCTTCTGAATGGTCCAGTTCCAGCCGGAGTTATACCAACAGTAGGTGTGGATTTGACTACTCAGAGTGGTCCATCTACATCTGAAGCACCATCTTATGGTGCTTATGGCCGTTCTGGTAAGCTTTTTATTTGTATAAGCTTTCTATTTGTATAAGCCCTTGAAATTTCTGATTTGTATAAGCTTTCTATTTGTATAAGCCCTTGAAATTTCTGAATCCTTCAGTTATTAGCGACCAGTACTGTGCAACACGCTGAATGGAAAATAAGAGGAATAAACGTTAGTGTATATCGCTCTTGCTTCTACTAAACCTCTTGTATTATTTTTTACAGCAATCAAACAATGCACATTTTATCAATCCGGTACATGTAGTTATGGTATGAGATGCAGATTTGGCCATGGTGATGAGCCAACTGCGGGTACCCAAGGATATGGTTACAGCGATGAGCGAGGACGAAGCTTTAGACGCGGTGGTCAGCCGTTTAGAGGTGGCCCACGTCGAGGTGGAGCGGATAGTGGGTACAGGTAAAATAGACATTGTATATTGGTACAGTATGCAATAATGATAGTGATACGCTAAGATGTGTGGGAATGGAAATAGGTCCCAAAGTACAAGATTAATCGATGGGACTCAGTAGAAATTACTGCACAAGTTACCTAATGAATTATTCGAATCTTATTTAATGATTCATATAAGCTTGGTTTCACATATGATTCATATTTAAATTAAAAAATTCATCTGATATGCTTCGGTTTCAGGCGGGGCCGTGGTGGTCCTTCATTAGGTCGTCGAGGGTTTTATGAACGCGATAGGGAAAGAGATCGTGATAGGGAACGGGAATATGACTATGATCGTCGTGTATATGATCGTTATGGAAGGCGACGCAGAAGGAGTTCGTCGAGATCAAGAAGTAGAAGCCGATCGAGGTCGATATCTTCGAATCCTTATGTTGATTATTATATTTCCTTAAACTACGAAAAAAAGTTCTTGGAAAAATGTCATATTTATAAAAGCAAACGTTCATGGATTTTTCCTTATCGAATAAGGATTTTCAGGTCAAGGTCAGTTAGTCCTTTCGAAAGACGGCCATATTCACCTGATCGTCGTAGACGTGTCAGTCCGCGTGCCATGCATGAATGCGAGCAGGAAGAATATTTCGAGAAACGGTCGAGGGGCGACGATCGAGAACGAAGTGACCAACATATTGTCGGTGTTGAAAATCAGCTGACTGATGTAAAACCACAATTGCAAGAACATCACCCTACAACAGAGGGGCAACGTGTCGTGGAAGGAAATGATAGTCTTAAGGCCATGGAATCAGTGGCAAGCGCCGATCAGAGGAAATCACCACCTGAAGATCCAATACCGTCGACGAAACCAGCCGACGGTGTTCGAGTTAATGATTCTCCTGCAAGTCCAACTTAGAATAGGGTGAAAATATGTCGTGGAAGTGGTGATATATTTGATAATTGTGTTGCATATTTTTGAAATTTGTACCAGAAGTGTGGATTTTTATGTGCTTGTGTTATATAGGTATATCTCTTTTCAAAACGTGTTAATTAATGTCTTTACTTAGTTGAATTGAATTTCATGACTATTATCCAAGTTCTCTTTTCATATTCCTTTTGTCTAGTGATGTGTTGATATCTATCCGTCAGTTCAATTTTGGATTAATATCACTAAATCATAATTTTGATATTCGCTGAAGCTTGTTTCTCTATGCTAAATTCGATTGAAGTTAAAGAACAGGAATTTTGAACGGATAAAACAAAGTAAAGAATATTCAATTCTCTCTCTTGGATGGCTTTTTCTTCATGGTTTTTAATGATAATTGTATGGGTTTTAAACCTTTATTTGTTCTTTTACCTGTTATACTATAGCCGTTTTATGCAAAAAAAAAAAGTATTGCTATTTTTTGTAATTGTTACAACATATTTTTCTGTCCCATTCTCTTGCTACTTGTTAGTCATAACTTTTTGTGGTTACCTAATAATATTACATGAAAATTGTATTTATACATTAGTTGTGGATTATAATGGCTCTTGGTACCGCCATCGCTCCACCCTTTCTTTAGAAGACCATTACTGCCGAATTTATTGATTGGACATTACTTTTTATCACATAGATGAATGTCTTAATTAAATTAGTAAATTGTAGTTCTACTCCCATTAATAAAAATCATTTCTTATCGCAAAACGCCTTAAAATAAATTTAATATTTGGAAGTTCAAGCCATAAGAATAAAATTCCGGAGCATAGATTAGCTTACCTTTTCTACATGTTAATATGTTGTTAATACTTGATATTAAACCGATGAAACTTATGAAACTGTTAAGAGGGCTAATGAATTATGGTGTTTTGTTTCTTCTCTAAGCTACGAGATTTTCCTGCCTTTTCTTTTGCTTCCATAATTAGCCTAATCTTTTATGAATTTTTCCTGCGGTATATTTTATTTAAAGAGAAAAGATTGAAAAGTGCTTTTTAAGCAAAAATGGACTGAAATCAATTGGCATGTAAGTTTGGGTAAACTATAAGGAGATAATTGGTTGACAAGTTTTGATTTATTGTCTCAATATGCATCCGACATGATACATATATATTGGGTTTTAATTGAAACCGAATTTATGTGGTCATAGTTCAGATATGATATCAGGGTTAAGTTACAAATTCATGGCAAAGTTTATTATAGATACTAAAACATCATTTATTCTTTACAAATCATTAATATTTTAGATGATTGAATTATAAATTTGCTGGCTTTTCTAATTGAACTTTGAAACGCATTTGGAGTTAGTGTTCTGTTTAAGTCGAAATTTTGAAAGCTTAATATAATAGTTTTCAATATTTATATCGAGATAAAAATTTCCTGAGTTATATTTTGTTCTGATTGTCACTTGTCAACATTCGCTGCAGCATATGAGTGACAGTTATATTTAGCAGCAGCAATCCTGAAATATAATTTCAAATATTAATGAGTTAATTGTCGAAAGAACTTAATATCCATCAATGCATATAGCATTTAGAATTTTCAATGCGAATTGATAAATTATGATAAAACGCAGCAAAATTTAATAGCATATAAATGAATACCTACATTTAATGTACTCAAATCTAACGACAGGTGAGTAATGTGACATCTAATTAAAATGACACTAATGATTCAAGCATACATAAATGACCTAAGAATTTTCGTAGAATGTTGTTGGGAATAAATTTTACAACTATCAAAAATTAACCACATCAATTGATACCTTAATTGTCTTCTTAACTGGTATACGATCATTAGCACGCCTGCGGCTACTTTTCTGAAACCATTTGCGCTTTTATAAATCAATTGAATTTTCAAGAAAGAGAATACCTGAGGTTAGATTACTTGTAATTATTCATAGTTCAAATGTAAAATTAATTAATGCAAAACTCAATTATGTGGATAATCTCATAAACGCTGCTACTTTATATTTATGCGATGATATACCGGTGAGCGTTTTTCACGTAGCAAACGTCCTCCTAAGAGTTCCATGATATCTCGCTTTTTACGCCTGTGACTATTACCGCATCCATGACCATTGCAACTTCCTCCGTTACAACCACTACATCCGCAACATGACGATTGGCAGCATTGTTGGCAACATGTTTTGCAGCATCTAAAAATGAACCTCTTTCACTGTCAGTTTATCATACCAGCCAGCCTCTTTTTATATCTTCTTTTTGGTATTTTGACAATTTTAAAAAAGTAATAGAAGTTAATATGGAATATTTCAACAAGAACTGAATCTTTGGAATAATGCGGAAAGATATTTTTGCGGAATGATAGAATCGTTTTTTCAAATGAATCAAATATGGCCTTTATCTGGTGAGCGTTTATTAGCGGATTGGGTTAGTTAAATTGCAAATATCCTGAGATTTTTATGTTTTTACATAATAAAAGAGATTATTAGTAGTAATTCTGGGAGAAAACAAACGTTGTAACTGTGGTGCAAGTGGTACATGTACTACTACAACATGATTTTTGGCAGCAACCACATCCACATCCACATCCGCAAGTACCGCAACCTGCCCCACCTGCACAACTTCGCCTCATTCGTCCAACTCCATCTGGACTATGCTCCAGTTCATGTTTTGCTTTCAAATCGGAAGTTGGAATCAGGGAATCATGTTGATGTTCAGGTTGTATTTCCGGTAATCTGATAGCATCATCTAGGACAGTTGCAATTTCACCATCGATTTCTGCATTTGGAATAGCTGCGTGATTATTCATCGTTTTAATCGTACTTTTTGCTTTTGTTGTTTGCATATTGATGGAAATACATAGAACCAGAAGGACTATAAACCGATACCACATTCTAGTGATAACAATGCTTACTTGTACTCTTATCAGTTGTTCCTTCTGAAAATCAACAATCAATGAATATCTTTTTTTTTTTTAAATGAAATCAAGAAAAATTGAAAAACAAACAAATAAGAAGTAAATGTGAAAATTCGAGGATTGATAAAAGCTGCAATTTAAGTTGAATGATTTCAACTATTTTTATTGGTTCCTTTTATATAGCAATGCTTTATTCATAATTGAAGCTTATTTCATGCTTCTATCATTAGCAATTTTAATGTTGTTTTGTTGAAATAAGCCAGTCTTGCAATCTTACATTTACCTTTTTAATTATCATTTTAATTATCTGCATTTTAGATGTACAGATGTTATAATTGTTAATATCCGGATTTTCATTTTAGGTTTTCATTATTATTATTATTATTATTATTATTATTATTATTATTATTATTATTATTATTATTATTATTATTATTATTATTATTATTATTATTATTATTATTATTATTATTATTATTATTATTATTATTATTATTATTATTATTATTATTATTATTATTATTATTATTATTATTATTATTATTATTATT
>NW_018108280.1:94779-98294 GCF_000183805.2 Loa loa
TCTCTCTCTCTCTCTCTCTCTCTCTCTCTCTCTCTCTCAAATCATTCATTGTATGGATATTGGTGATAAATATATGATAATAAATTGCTATCCTGTTTCTTTTTAATCAAAATAAATTATGATTTAAATGTTAAAAAAATGTAAAAATAGTATTTATTATTTTTTATAATTTCATTTTACGAAAATATTCATGCATTAAAAGAATTCACAGTACCTGTAATTCCTTCAAATACCACTATCATTATATTTGATTGATCGCAGATGATTATGATCAATAAGTTGTAGTTGAATAGAATAAACATATATAGTCTAAATTGCGATATTATCAATATATAATAAGTATGTTCTGATGATGTATTCATGCTATGTATTGATATAATTATCAGTAAGAAGTAACAGATTAATTAATTTGAATTTAATTACAAAATAACTGTAATTATTATATAAATAATTTAAGAGCTTGCTTGATGAAAAAGAGAAGAATCAATTGTGAAATTCGTCATATATTGCACCTTTTTATGCTAATTTTCTGATTTAAAAACTGATCATGTATTTCTTTCGATTCGGATTTAAAGCTTAAAATTTAATTTGGCACAAGGTTAACTTATACTCACTTAACTTCAAGGTATCACAGTCATAAGTTTGTGTTTTATTTGTATGATTCATAAATAAGTAAATCAAATTTATTTTGCATTAGTAAAAATTAAATCCAAACTTAATTCAATCCTTAATTGGTTACTTAAAAATAAATGGATTTTTTTTTCTCATTTCATAGCTAAAACAACACGAATAGAAATGTTATCCATGAATTTTGAAATTCCAAAACAAAAATTCATATGCTAAAATAAAAAATTTTTTGTGTAAACAATTTGTTTACTTTAAAAAAATAATCAAAATTTAGATGTAAAATAGCAGTTAAATTAATCTAAAGATATTTTCTTAAAATATTTCATACCAAAATTTCATTTTTCTACAAATAACTGATTACAAATTAAAAGAAAAAACTTTCAGAAACCAAATCTTACTTTTATTTGTTTAAAATTACTTTAGCCTTAGTTTAATTTATGGGACTAAAAAATCATATAATCATTGTTCATCTAGCTAATTTCACTATATTCATTATTATAATCTCTCGTATTAATTAGTTGTAATTAATGAGTTACAACTCGAAGCTAGCTCATATGCTATTTAAGTTGCTTTCTTGATCTTTATTGCAATTCATTAACCTTTTATCGAATAAATATTTTACTTTTGCCAATGTTAATTACATAAAACATACTATTAAAAATATATGGGTGAAAAAAATTATATATTTAATGGAAGATAAATAGAAAAGTAATACATTATGAGTTAAAATTTCGCATATTTCAATTACATAATCAATTTATCATCGTTGATTTCATTATCAGATGATTAATAATTATTATCAGATGACAATGTTGACAGGAAAATTTTTATAAAACAGATAATACTGGCAGGGAATTGTTTATAAAACGGACAATACTAGGCAGATAAGTATTTGTGAAATGGACAATATGACAGGTAAGTGTTTTTAAAATAGACAATATGGCAGATAAATATTTTTAAAAATGGACAATATTAGGAGGTAAGTAATTGGAAAATATTAGGAGGTAAGTAATTGCAAAATGAACAATATTGGGAGGTAAGTATTTGTAAAATAAACAACGTTAGCAGGGAAGTATTTTTCAAACATAAACAGTATAAATGTGACAGATATAGGGATAAGTTTGTTCTTTTTTTTTTTTTTCTTTTTTCGGTACCTCAGCTGTAAAATTAAAAATTAATTTTTACAAAAAAAAAAAAAAAAATCACAATGACTAATTTCATTCTAAATTATAGCAAAATTATTTCTAATTCATATTAAAACATTTCATAAGAAAATTTCTGATAACTGCAAATGAAGAATAATTTGAAATAAATTTAGATCAATTCCAAAAGAGCACTACGAATATTTCGTTTCGTATTTTGCATATAGTTCCATCTTTCGAGATCATGAAGTGCACGACGACGTCTTGACAATGATCCTTGACCCAATTCTTTACCATCAGCTGATCGCTTCTTCTTTTTGAAACAACAGCAGCAGCTTAAAATAATTTAGTGTTAATTGATTAATAAATAATTAACATCTAATATTAATTTTGAATTTTATTAAACATATTGCAATTTTTTTGCACTTCTTATTTATTGGAATTTTATGATTTAAAATATTGTAACGAGTATTTCATTTTAATATTTAGTAAAAAGGATGATAAATGTAAAGGATAGTTTAAAAATTAGAATTCCAAAATTTTTCATTTATATATTTTCATGCATAAACATGTATTATTGTAATTGTAATTCCCAATAATTCAGCGATTAATTCTTAAATCTTAAATTGTAAAAAAGAAAAATCTAAAATTCGAATAATGAAATATTACACTCATACCTAAAGTATATGATAATGATAGCAATGATTATTATTATTTAGGTGAAAATTTTGATTACGCTTCCATAATTTTGTTTTAATCTTTGATAGAATAAATTGTATTATTATTATATTAATTCCCAAATTTTAATTATAAAATTTAATTAAAAATCAAATATAAAAACATGCCAGCAACAACAACAGCAACAACAGCCACAACAACTACGTTTAGAACGAGCCAAAGCGGTAATATTCCTGATACTAATATCATCATTCATCATCATCACATTGCTAAGCATTAAACCGGAATCTCGTTTTACATCCATCACAAATGGATCATATTTATAACTCATTGGAATAGCATAACATATTGTTATTGCTAAAAGAAATAGGAAAAGCAGCTGTTGATAATGCCACATAAATTTGTTCATGCGCAAATGTCGCATCACTTTTAATCAATGATTCTCTGAAAATATCTTTCAAATAAGGTTTTTTTTTTTTCTTCTCTCTCTCTCTCCATTATATGATAAATTATTGCTATACATAGTAAAATTTTTGCAACAAAAAAAAAAATAGAAATTTGAAAGAAAAATGTGAAATGAAATTAGTAAAAATTTTGTAACACTTTAATTAAACTTTTTATTGCAATATATTTATTTGGAAATTTTATTAAATTTTATGACAATAATTATGATAGATGACAACAACTGCTTCTTTCTTTATTTCTCTTACAATATATTTTTTCCTCACATGCATAATATTTCTGCTATCATGAATATGAAACTATTCATTTTCATTATTACACCATCACCTGTTTTGCAATCCTGTTTACTGATTAACTTTACCGAAAATTTGATGTGGCAAGGAAAATATTAAAACAAACCCACAAAATATTAAAAACTTTTCATTTAAATGGTAAAATTGGTAATTTGTTGATATTTTTGTTAAAATTAAATTACATCCTATCATTTATACATTATGTTTTGGTAACAATTTCAATATAAATATCTTTTATTATTTTGTATAAAGAAAAAAAAAAAATTTTATCCTAACAACAATACCAAAGATGGAAGTTTAAAAAAAAAAAAAA
>NW_018108280.1:99230-117092 GCF_000183805.2 Loa loa
TCCTTTTTTTTTTTTTGGCATTTTTGAAAATAATTCAAATTAAACTTTCCATCCGAAAATTTTCATTCACTCAAAATTGATATTTTGTGTGGAAAAAATTGAATGCAAATGAAAAATGCTTAATCTTATCGTATGTTTACCATATACCATTAACGATAATGTTGCAAATTATCGGTGCTATTTTCAGTACTTAAATAATATGGTAGTACTCAATCAAATAGTCAACATTAATTGAAAAAAAAAAGAAATTAATTTAGTCAAATTTAATTCAGTTCAATTCAATTTAATCATAGTACATTGGCATTTACAAAAAAAAAAAAAAAAAAAGAAAAAACGAAAATTTTGGTTAGCTGAGGAAGGAGAAAAAAAAAAATCATTTTTTTCAATAAATTCATTTTCAGTTTATAAATTTTATATTCATTTCATAAATTCATCTTATAAATTCATTTTTTTTATCGTATATTTTACAGATTCATTTCATTGACTTTATAAATAATTATTAAAAATTTTATAAATTTTATTATTTTTTTATAATTCCATAATTTTATAAAATTTTATTTTTTTATAAAAATTTTATAAATTTTATTTTTCATAAACTTTATTTTTTATAAAAATTTTACATAAAAATTTTATTTTTATTTTTTTTCATTTTACAAATTCATTTTCAGAGAATTTATTTTGAAAAAAAGAAATATTAAAATTTTTTCTGCGCTGGATAAATAGGAAATGGAAAAGAAATGAATTTATCATTTCGAATTAACCATCAAATACTTATTACAAATTGTTAATTAACAAGTACTATCATTAGAAAAAGTATGAAGCTAATACTATTTCAGCACAATAAACTATCATTACCAGTAAATCTTCTATTTATAAGTTTTCTTTTAGTATGATAAGAAGTATTCGTACAATAAAGGAACAAGATACAAATTCACTTCTTTATATTCATATCAACAAAAAAGAAAAAAAAATAATCTTACTGGAACGGAAAAAAAAATTTCAAGGCTTCTTTAAAAAGTAAAGAAAAAAAAGAAAAAAAAAAATTTGACACATTCAATAGTTGACAAATTAACTAATTAAACATACCTACATGTTTAGTATGTGTGTATGACATCTTGTAATTGTAATTTTAACCTCATTTATCACCTGAAAAATCACTTGAATATTCACTTTCTTTTTTTCATTTAACAAATTAATTAGCACCTAAACTCATCAAATGAACAATATTTTTGTTGTAATTAGTTAAATTCATTAGATGAAGAAATTTTGATGATTTTTCGTTCCACTGTACCGTTCATTTTTCTTTTCTTTCTTTTTTTTTGGTTACAAATTGTTTGAATTTTAAGTTAGAAAGTTACAAATTGTTTGTAAAATGAAAAAAAAAAAATTCCAATTTTGTTGTCGTAAAAATGCTTTCGTAGTAATATCATTTACTAACTTCTCTCTTTTTTTTTTACTGAAAAATTTTTTTTAATTTCTTTTTTTTTCACCATTGATGTATTGCCGAGATATTGTTAAAATGCACAAATTACAACGACATCAAATTAATTGTTTACATAAATATTTAATTAATTGTTTACATAAAAACTTCAATAATCCATCTTCCATCATTTTTATCTCCTTGTTTTCTCTAATTTCTCTCTTTATACATATATGTATATATATGTAAATTATTAACATGTAAAATTTTTGCTCAACACAAAATATTTTTTTTTTTTAATTTCATATAAAGACAAAAATATCACATTTATAGGTTTATAATTTTAAAATGTTTTGAAACTTTGAAAAACATTAAAAACCAATATTTTAATTAATTTTATATGAATTAATTAAGTAATTCTCATAATATTCCAATTAATTATATGAAAATGGAAATAAAAAAGTATTTATTTTTTTTGAACTAACTCATTACTCTTCCTTTTATTTATGCGTAATTTATCAATTAATTGTTGCAATTCTTATTCCTATTCAGATAAAATAACATTCAATAATCATCACAGTATCATCTACAATATTTCCATATTTATCAATTCAAGTATTACATTATAAATATTCCAGACATTTCCAGTTTTCATTCATCATATAAAAATGGACATTGTCCATTTTTAGCTTAAATATTAAACTTATACATTCTAGGCATATAAGTTTATTATCTTGTACACTTTATCTAGTACAATGATATCATTGATATCCATTTAAATAATTTTCCCAAATAAGAATAATCTTACCAAAAATTTTAAGATATACAAGAAAGTATAATTAGAATCTGAAAGAGAAAAAAAAATGGTTGTAATCAATATATTTCCATGTATTTTTATTTCATTTGCATATTTTAAGCACTATTTATATTACTAAAAGAATTAAAAATCTCTTAACAATAAATAAATAAATTAACTATTTACTATCATTGTTGTGGTTCGAAGAAGTTTCATTCGTTTGCCTATCGCTATGTGATTTTACAAATTTGGTAAATACCTGAATTTGTAAAAACCAGGTAATGATAATGGATGAAATATAAGTTTGATGATAAGATGCATTATGTATCGTATAACTTAACTCTACATGTAGTTTAATCCAGGAAATAATAATCTTGTTTGGCAATATCCTAAATGATTAAGTAGCACTTTTCAAGGAGAGTACTGGCTAGCTTTACATGGAAGGATTCTGGAAAAAGTTATCCAATCAAAATTTATCTCTCATTGTATTGGTTAATCATGGCCAACGGGCATTCATTACTTAATACAGATAGCCAAAATGTTTAGAGATAAAATCTCCATTTTGAATAATTGATAATCTAAACATTCCCAGGCTCTCTTTTAACATCAGCCATATAGTCCAAGAGCCATATAATCCAAGATTCAGTAATTTAGCACATTACATAATAATCGATGAAAAAAGCACTACATACAGTCCCTACTACAGGAGAGACTTGTAAGGCTATACAGTAGATGAAAACTGGTAATGAGGTTGATGGAATCCAACCTGAAATCTGAAATCTTACCTGAATGGGATCCCACCTGAAGACTTTTTTTTTTCTTGAAAGTCAAACACTCTATACTAATTGCTGAGAAAAAGATGAACCTCTACCAGATCTCTGTGATGTAACTATTATCACTTTATAAAACCAAATCACCGAGGTATTACTTTACTCTCTATTGTTAATAAAATCTTTAGATGAATACTTTTGAATAGATTAGCACTCAACTATCTCAGAAGAACTTCTACCTGAAGGCCAATGTGATTTCAGAGCCCATTGTCAAGAAACATTTTGTAGGTTTATTTTTGTTGTTTTAACTCCACAGCGTTGATAGCAATCTTTTTATTGGTCTTATACGATATAATACAATACCGTACTGAAGCAATAATAGGGGCGAAATGAACAGTACACAAGAAGTATTAAAGAATACCAAATGATCTTATCGTTCGTGCTGTGTTTGAACTTATCGTCGTCGAAATTGAAAGATTGACTGTAACGTTTGCATTGACTGCTTGCGCAAGCTTTCAGATTCAGTAATTTGATATCTTTTCGACTTCACCACTGATACTAATAGAAGTATTACAGATATAATATTTGTTCTCGGGCTATTGCAAAAGATATTCAGGAAATAGAACAAAGGAATCTATACAATATTAACAGATTTCACCAAAACTTTTGACACTGTAAGCAAAAGAAAAAAGACTTATAGAAGATTTTGGAACAATTAGAATATCCTTCAAGTCTGTCACAATAATTATCCTGTTAGATGAGAGTGAGAATCAGATGTCGATACACTTCTTCAATCCTTCCCGAAAACTAATAATATGAAATAATGTTGCGTTCTCATATTAATTCCATTCCAAATCTTCAACATGATGATCCAAGGATGCTCCAGTCATGGTAGATTCAATGAAGAAAATGACATTTACATTCGATATCGTAATGATGGAAGTCTATTCAATCTAATGCAACTGAAGTCTTCACATCAAAACCCTTAATCACTACGTTCAGAAGGCATTTTTAACCGATAATAGCTTTTAACAGTTGGTAGACACAGAAGCACTTTTGCAACCATTAATATATTGTTTCCAGAAATTTCGGAGTTTTTTGAGCTCGAAATTAGTTTGAAGAAGGTAGAAGTTCTCTACCAACTTCCACCATAAGAAAATTACCATCATCCCAACATGACAGTTCCGACCTAACAGTTCAGCTATCTGGGTAACCATCATCTCCTTGGACGTCATTGATCGACAAAAGAGATAAACAGCAGTTTAGCAAAGGTATACAGACATCTGATGATGAAAAATGTAAAGATTCCTGCCTACAAAGCTACTCTATTGCCTACTCTTTTATAGATGATTTATCGATTAACTATAACTACCATCTGCGACTTCTCGAGTGCCTCCATCAGCACTGTCTCCATACAATTCTATACAACCGCTGAACTGACTACGTGACTAATGTTACTATCTTTGATCAGGCAGAGGTCACCAGTGTTGAGGCCATACTTATCGCCTTCCTAAGATTGTGCTCCATGGCGAATTTGACACCGATTGCCGCAACAGAAAAGCTCAAAGCGATACAAGGAGTTCCTGAAACAATACCTTAGCATTCGCCAAAATGGCTATATTATTCGTTCTGGCTATCAGTTTGGAAAAATGGAGACATACTATCCATAACGCTGCTGTCCGCTTTAAGAACACGAGCAGAATTAGTAGTTTCAATGAGAAAAGGCAACGCAGAAACAATCTTAGCTATCAGCAATTTACAATGATATCATTTCCCATATCTTCATTCGCGAAGCCTATCCCTGATGATGATTGAAATTCAACACTTCCTTATTTAAATTTAAATGCAATTCCTCAAGCGCAAATAAAACTTCTTCGAAGATGTTTGAGAGATGTACAATTGAAAAAATATGCAGCGCATAAGTTCATTTTGAAGTTTTTGTGTTAACAAAGGGAAGCTATTAGTATTATAAAAAAACCGAGGTTAATCTATGGCTGTTAATATCAAAAGCGATTCAGTTATCCAGTTTCATAACTGGACAATTTCAAAAACTTATGTTAGCATTGCTTTTTTTATTACAATAAATTAAAAAAGTAGAGAATTTCTATAAATATATGAACTTCTCAAATAAAATTAAAATGGAAATCACCATAAAAATCACCTTCGTTCAAGAAATAAAGCAATGGAAGCCTTATTTCCCATTATTTACGATCAAATAAGATATTGTATGAATTATCAAAACCTTTCACAATCTGCATCAATTACACTTATTTTTTTTCCCAGAATCAAGCATCTTTTTCATATGTAGTTTGCATATCTAAACTTTTAAATCGAAAAAAATAAACTTTACTATCAGCATATGCCATATTTTTCCGGTTATTCGCGGAAAAAAAAAGTGGAATACACCTTGCCACTATATCATTATATAATTATAGCAAGAAAATTTACAATTTTCAAAAGTTTTTTCGTCATTTTCAGCTACAACTACAAATCTTTATTTGCAAATTGGAAAAAACTGCTCTAGGAGAAAAAGAAAGCTAATTCCTAGTTGAAAACTATGGTATAGATATTCATATCACCTATCAAATATAGTCTTACCAATATATAACTGGAGTCGAAATTTTAATGTCCTATATCAAGTTATTATTCGCTCATGTCCAGGACGCAAAGCGAACGAAAATTAAGGACAAATATGTATTGAAAAATAAGGATAGTCGGAGCATGTTGAAATTCCTGGATATTTGTAGAATCAATATATTCTTCGAGATTCCGTGAAACCTTTTACCATTCACTAAGTCAATTTCAGCAACAAAATTACCTCTTTATCAATACTTCCTATAAACGATTTAGACATTAATCTAGAGCAAAATAAAAATAGTTAAGGCAAGGATTATAGAAAAAAAATATTGAAGGATTTTAGGAGGGAAAAAAATTAAAGCAAGGATTTAGAAGCCAAAATAGTTACATTTAAGTGTCAAATATGTTTCTAGATTTTATGTAACAATATGAAATACTTCAATTTGAAGAAATGTCCCAACCACCAATTTTATCAGTACTTTTCATACGCATTACAATTAATATCTTAATGCTTTTACTAACCTCGCCATTCGGTAACGGCACAATGAGTATTTCTGCACTACAGTGATCTCGCACAATTTCTCGCCATGTCCTCCGATAATCCAGATCTTTTTCTGGATTTAATGGAGCACCATAAAACGAGCCAACAATCTGTGGCAGTGCTGACAGCTGAAACACAGACATATACGTAAGAATTTTTTTTCCATATTTTGACATCCGCACAATATTTCGATCAATACCTCATACATTTAACCTCTAGCGCTATAATCTTTGAGTTTCGGAAACAATAAAATCTACCGTAAAAACAATACGTACAAGTTTCACTAAAATTTTATATGACGACGCACTTTCACTAAAATTTTATATACGTACTTCACTAAAAATCATTAGAAATTGTGCAAATTCGAAACAAACAAACTTGACCATTATGAATCTCGAATGAAATTGAATTTATTCCTAAAAGAAATAAATTAGAGGAACTACAAAATACCAACCAAAACTGGATTTGGTGATCGTACATTCACTAATAATTCTATCACTTCCGCTAGTTTCTGGACTGCGTTTTTTCCTGAAAAGTATCAAAATTTAAATACCCGTTAAGTGCAGAGAAAATGTTTTGGTATCACAACAAAGCATTTTAAAATACTAATTTCTGCAAGTGGTTCTATCTAAAGGACCGCTAAAACTCCATTTCTGAACATTGCATGTGAATGTTTCCGAGATACAAATATTTAGATTACTCCAAAATTGAAAATACATTTCTGGAAACTTCAAACAGTTCAGAATCCACTCGATGAAAAAGTTATGCTGTACGAAATCTCATAACCGATTGTTTGAAAATTGTAAGTTGCAATAGTGATTACCGAACTACGACATCCCAATTCATCAAGTAAAACTTCCAGCCAATTTTCGTCAGTTTGTGTTCCTTTTGGTAACTACAACATATGCACTGATTAAACCTTCAACTAGCAAAGATAAAGTATAAAAACATTTGGAAAGTAATTCAGATGTAGTGAAGAACGAAGTGGCACCAGTAAATCTTAAAGCAATAACTCTTTGTGAATGATGCATAACTAAATGGAAAAACTTATGTTAAATGAACCTGTGCAATTTCTTTAATAGAAGGATGGGGAGAAAACTGGGTAGGTGATATGCCCCTCAACGTAGTACGTTCGTCAGGATAACCTCGACCATATCTAAAAATACAGATTATATTAATACTCCTAACACACCCAAATATTATTTTCCAAACTACTAGTCAAAGCATAACGCAAAGTGCATTCTTTTTGCTATGCTATTTTTAATAAATATGCCAAAACATACTGCTGAAATCGATCCGGTTGATAGGAATGTGATTGTTGCACAGATGTTGCCCAAATATTGTCATGAGAATGATCTGCTATTATAATTAAACTTGTGATTAATATCTTAATCCAACAAAAGGCAAAACTTCAAACTTTAATGAAAATCAAAAAAAGCGAAACATCCGAGTCCTCATCCCAATAAAGTGAAACTTATGCTCTCACTGACCATAGAGGGACAAAAATGGCCAGCAACATTTACTCAAGTAATCGAATGCACCAAGTAAGCTATAAAACGGTTTAGAAATTGCATCTCGGTACAAATGCCAAAAAGCAACAGCCAATAATGGAATGATCCATGGAGAAGTAAACTAAAAGTAGCTGCAAAAAACTCACTTAAAGACGGCTTTTGAATATTTGCACTTGATTTGGGATAACTGCTAGTGTTTTCGCCTGCTGTAATAATAGATATAGAAGATACATTATTGAATCTGGTGCAGTGGACTCTACAAGTTGCTTACTTCCATCAATATACTTGGCAAATTTAATAATTGTAATCTAAACAGTATTTGATTTCTATTGATTTTGTGTGATCTCTTGTGATCAGCATATTTCTATCAATAGCTCCCATCATTATTGCAAGCAGAACTTCTAAGTGATAACAAATACATCAATAAATGTGGAATGTTCTCCACTACTAACTTTACCAAATGACTATCAACAATACTAAATAAAACATTGAAACCATTCCCGTCCTTGAAATTGCCCATTTTCACATAACAAAAAGATCAAATTTAAATTAGATGATATTGAAAATCTCAGGCAAGATCAACTGATTACAAACTGCAATCGTAATCAAATCGATTGCAGTTCTATTTTAAACTCCTACCATATCTAAAATCTTACTTTGATGTGAACTTTGACCAGTGGTTGAACTGGGAACACTGTATGAACCGTATGGTACTTTATTAAATTCCTAAAAATATATCAATTTCAAAACAGCCATGCAATTTATGCCAGGAAAAATAAAAGCCTAGTGCAATAATTCTATCAGATTATATATCTCTGATTACGAGATGTTATGCTCTCGATAGCGTTTAAAAGGAATCTTTAATCCCATATGCTTACTTAAGCTTACTTAATATGAAATAATAGGATGATATATCCTACTGTAATGTTTTCCTCTAAAATACACAACAGTGACAACCTTAAAATATTGCCATACATAACCTTCGAATTACCTCGATAAACCCCGAATTAAAAGGAAGAGAGTAAGTGAAGGAAGTAAAGAATGAAATATGGGTGCAGTTGGCAAAATATGAAAAGATACACGTACTCGATATAAATCAGACGAAAAAAAGCGATTGCTCATGATAAGTGAACAAAATACGGGCAAGATAAATTAGAGATGTGACACTGAAATTCATATGAACCATGTATTGAACAGAGATCTCAACACAACGCTTTCTTGCAAACTGCGCGCATTTCTATTGCAGTTGCATGATGCCGAAAATCTTTCCCTCCTACAACGATATGGAAATTTTATTAATTCACTGAATGAAATTTGCATAGCCTAAAAGACCTACATTTTTCGGCATGCATACAATGCGTGTATTTAATTCATTTATTTATCAATATTTCTATCACTTCGTTAAACATTTTTAACGAAGAA
This sequence comes from Loa loa, assembly GCF_000183805.2. NCBI lineage: Eukaryota > Metazoa > Nematoda > Chromadorea > Rhabditida > Onchocercidae > Loa > Loa loa. The sequence goes on from NW_018108280.1 coordinate 108,268, forward strand.
CTTATTAAAAAAATATCGTTGAAATTTTTTTTATCAAACATATATTTTATAATAGTTAAAAAATAATAATAAATGAAAATGTCATTTACTGTTAGTTACGTTTTAATTAATGATATTTAGTTGTTTGTCACCTTCACATTCGTCGACCACCAAATTTTCAAGCAAAAAAAGTTCCCGTAAATTGGAAATAGGACTCCTCCCCTTGTCGAAATCTAATTTCCAAGAAAAAACATAACGCGATACCAGAGAAAAAAGAACATTCAAACGAGCTGTCCCCTCTAACATTATCCATATTGAAACATGCATGTATACAAGTAAATATCTCACCCTTCATACCACTCTCTCACTCATCTAACCAGAAATATATGATTCATTTGAAAACAACCAGAGCAAGAGCGCAAGAGGGAGAGGTGTGAATCTTTGTCGGTTTGCTTGGAAAAATGCAATCATTTCTCTCTGGTATAGTTCCTCATTATCCCGTAATTTCATGATTTCACGAGCGGAAATTACTAGGAATCATGACACTGATCATTGTTCCAGTGATAACATATCAGCCAGAATTGAGTTATCGAATTGCTTAGTACATTTACACACATAAAGACCATCAAAAATTATGATGCAATTAATTCTTCTTGAAAATTTGCAAGAGAATAGGATAAAAGCAACAGGGTACAAAGTCAATGATAACGTTGCTTGCGGATGGTCAAATGAAATGTTGTAATTTTAATGATATATTAAAAGCTCTTTGACAGTTCAAAAACCGACAAATCTCATTCTCATGTTCCAATATGAGATTGCAGTTCCAAGTAATTTTACATTTTATAAATCGAACACATTCCACACTTTAATATCATCTTATGTACTTTTATACATTACAACTTTACCGCATTTCTTGTTCTTAATCAGCCAAAGACTTGGAGACTTGCAAATACTTTAAAAAAAAAGTATTACATACGTTCTAACGTTTCCTAAAACTTATGCTACATAGAGCCTGGGATTTTAATTTTTGATTTTAATATTATTGGACAAGAATTCAGTCCTATTTCCTGTTCCTCGCTCAAACTGCTTTTAACAGATGATACACAGAAAAATCAACTACTTCACCTCTTCCTCACGATCAAATTGAAAACCGTGACGTCCAGATGTCCGTATTCCGTTGTATTCCTCACTATGCTCTCTGTTAAATACTGATTGAGAAGAACTGTGCATCTGAAGCATGAAAATTTCACCCCATCATACCTAAATAAAAAGCAGCAGCTCAGCAAAACTGTTCAACTTTCTGTTAAATATAAATTACTAATATTCGTTGTGAAAGTTGAATTTCATTTGATAGGTTAGGTACACACTGTAGTGGTAATTCGCACATGCGATTTACATTGCGGAAATCGGCGAGTGTAATATTAGCCATGAGTAAAAGGGCTATTTTGTAACAGAATTTAGCCTACATTCCTGCTGAGCGAAAACCACTCAAGTATACATCCAGCAAATGATTCTTCAGGTTGACGATAAAAATTGATCGGAATGTTTAAATGATGATAGACTGTCCGATATAAAATGATTCTGTCTTGATGATACTTAGAAAACAAGGACATAACTGACCTGAATCAGTCCTGCAGAACTTTTATTGTTAAAACCAGTAGCCGATAACGGGAACCGATTAAGCTCTTTGGGATGCGAATGACTGAGTGATTGGTGCAAAGAACGTTCGGCAATCGATGGACGTCTTTCCGACTGCTGAAAAAACAAGAACTGGTTTCAAGAAAGATATATCTTATAAGTAATTAAAATCAGTTCTTGATTTTCAGTTAAGATAGGTGAGATCACGAATGGATTGATGGAATTCATGAAAAATATATGCGTGGTACCAAACTTATTCACAATATGCATTAAAGAGTTGAGTTTAGCTCACATTAACGCTTAGGAAATTTTAAAAAATATATGGTTAAAAACATGACGAAAACGCAAAAGTGTATAGGCATAAATCAGCGTTTCTGTAAAGAAATGATGGGAAAATAGTGATCATCAAAATAATCAATATGGGATGGTGTAATATTCCACAAGCTGTTAAAAAAATTTCAAGAAACTTGATGGGGAAGCTATCTCATTTGTGAAAAAGTGCCCTTCCACCTCTTGAACATAACAGATGCGCCTCAACATGAAATTTCATTTATTTGGATTAATTTCCAACATATTATAAAATAACATATTTTTCTCCAGAAAATAAAAAAATAACACTAATCTTGTTTCCAACACTATCCATCAATCGTGCAACCTGTTCGACTGGATTAGGATCTTTCCTTGAGTGACTTGAGCGACCTCCAGCTCCATCTACGTAAGTTGTTTGCATCTAAAACGGTATGAAACAATAAGCTAACGAGCAAATCAAAGTGGAATTTATTTACTGTTTCTCACATTTCATTAATGTCATAAGTTACAACTATTCTTTTCTAAAATCCTGCTAAGATATGAAAGTAAAGTAGTGGTCTGACAACGTTCTGCTTTTAACCTAACTTTAGTGTTACAAATTGTGACTATTCTTTTCTGATATTACAGTTGACTAAAAAAAATGAAAGCAAAAACGGAGAAACTGTTACAGCATGAATCCTTGATTAAGTTATTTGTGCAGTCTCCTAATAATCAATGGTAGTTTCTGATAACCACTAAAATGGATTTTATGGGCAAATAATAGCTTTATGTAATAAACAAAAATTTCTTACCGAAGGCTTAACTTCTGGAGATGTTGAGGAAATGTTGAACGTATTTATATTTCCTTTGAATTTCTTTTTTTGGTATTTTCTAGAAACTTTTACTTCAAAATCGCTACTGTCAGTAGATTCCTCGTCACCTGTATATTTATCATCACTCAAGTCGAGTAATTCCTGTGAAAAGCTTTTAATATAATAGGATAACCGAAATTTAATAACCTTCAATCACAAATTTTCAGATTGTTGATCAAAATTTCAATTTCCAGATTAATCACAAATTTTCAAATTTTCAGATTATTACTGTGATATAAGTGAAAGAATAACTAAATATGTAAAAACATATTTTCTATTCTTATTTTATCCATAATATAAAGCCTCTTCGAGAAAACATAAAAATAAGAGTAACAATTTGATTAATATCAAAACATAAAAGACTTCTTAGTCAAATAGAGAAAATAGTATGCCACTCATAGAGTAGTAAGATAATAATAGAACATGATTATAAAGCAAAAAAATAACTAGTTTCAACGATTAAAAGTAGCTCTGCACATCTTCCATCGCAATATTTGGTAATACTACAGTGACATGGTGAAAAAGCTCCTGCATACTTTTTCCTGTACAGCAGAAACTTATTTGCGATGAAAATTTCGGGCTAAAAAACCTACCGATCTTCTATTTGTTTTATCAGAACCATCTTCTTGCACGCTTATTACTTTACTCTTATCAGCTGGCATGCCTATCGCTTTACCCCCATCGTAAAGCATCACGCTGTTAATTCTATCAGCATTCTTAATGTCTTCACGTTGCTTCTCACTGTTTAATAGTCTATCATAATCCTCTTTTACTTCTTCGAGCAAACTCATCGTAGGTTTCTGAAATTAATATGATGAATGTATAAGTAACTAATATAATGGTACATAATGAATCGCCAAATGAAGCAAACAGGAAGTAATGTGACTTGGAATTGCATTCTTAAAACTTCATAAAATATAAAGGTTTTTAATTATGCATCTCAGCTTAGATTAATTAAACTGCCTGCATTTTTTAATCAATTACTTGAAGAGATAACTAATATAATTTCAATAGAACTTAATTCATCATTTAATAGCAGGTACTTTTCTTTAAATTCATTCCCACCACCAACAGAGAGCATTTCTATTACTATATTTTATTAAAAACTTTCACTTCTCCTACTTTGAATATAATGAAAAAAATGCGGACACAACTATGACCCCGTAAAAACCAGCAGCGATTCCTTTTTTTTAGATGAGTTTTTAAGTTATTGTTTCAGTTTGTGGGCCTTTCTGAAATTTTCGATAGTAGAGGAAAGTCTAGCAATTCCACAAATTTTCATTTGATATGAATCATCCCTCCAAATACTTGAAGTATTATAAAAGGTTTTTGAAGTTTCAAATTCGAACTGATTCCATATTTTGTTCAAAAACGAATAATAAGTGCATCTTTAACTAGTAATTCCTCCAAGAAAAGCTACTCAAAAAGACAACAGCAATTCGTTCTAGTTAGAAATAGTTATATATATTATTATATTTACCAATTTTTTCACTGCTGTAAAACATGTAGGAAAATCAGTTTAAAGGCTGAATAACCGTGTTGGATAACTGCTTATAACAGATTAACTCCAAAATATTTGTACCTCATATGACTTAACAAATATAGTAAATACTATTTAGTAAAAATAATCCTTTTTTTTGGATTGAATCTCTTAATGAATGTGCTTAATGAATAAAAAGAAAAACGATATTACATTTGATAAGATATTTTAAAAATGATTCATCATCAGCAAAAATCGAAACTCCGATGACTGCATTACTTATAAGTAGGTAATGAATTATGAGTTATTACCTTCGAAGTACTTCCATTAAGGACGGCAACAACTCCTGGATATTCCACTGCTCCTGAATAAGATTAGATTTTCGTAAGCATTCAAACAGAAGTTTTTTTAATTTCATTGCACTACACCAAAGACTGATAGTATCAAGTCAATTTTGATGCATGGAAGACAAACAAGGCTGGTGAGCATCGTGTAAATTTCTACTGCGAATATACTGCATTACAATGAAAAAATATCACAATTTTCGGATGTAAATGAATCATATTTGATAGAGTTTAATTAAAAATTACCCCATTCCCTACTTCACAAATAATAAAGGTGCGGAATAGCCCATTTTTTTGCTGGACTTGATGCGCTGTATTCTCGGTTAACTTAAATTCCCCAAAATATACTTCCTATCATGCTTTCATAGTGTTTGAATCGTTATCACTTCATTACTATACTGGAGAATAAACCTAACTTACTTCCCTTGTCTACAACATTCGATGCTGATGGTCGACACTCCAAAGCAAATGTTGGAAGTTCAATTTTATCGATGTTCGCTAACAGATGCAGATCATCTGTTATTTCCTCAGGGACTGAAAAACGTGGACGTTAACTTAACTCAAAAATGTCATAGAGTCGAAATATAATAATTGTCAAAATATAATGATTAAGCTCAGTTTTTCCATAAATTTTCTTTTTATATACTTGTAAAGCGAAGGAGGCTTAAGTGGATTTCATCAATTAAACATCGAAATTCATTATTTATCACCTTATCAGTGCCATTCACAGAAAATGATATAACTCTTGAGGAGTCTTCCTATTGTGTGATAAAAACTAGGCAAAAACGAATAAAATAAAGAAGTACAAGGAATTACCAAATACAAGAACCAACAACTGATTCATTAAGAAAAAAGACTGTCATTGATTAAAAAGTAGTGAAAAATACCTACTTTGTATATTTGGATTTCTGAGTCTTACTCGAATAGGACAGTCATTAATTAAAATAATTTCTCGATAAAAAACGCGCCAAAAGTTTTTCAAGGCCGATTTATTCATGAATAACCGTTGGTGCTCCTGAAATGAGATTTGCTGAAAATTAATACCTAAAAACTTTTGGAAGAAAAACAGTGAGTACCAATCAGACTGAAATAAGCAAATTAAATTAAATGAGTTCAAAAAAGTATAACAAATTGAATGTTTAATAAAAATAGAATCATTACTAACTGCAGCATTTAAACTAGTGCTATAACGTTTCATGTATTCATCCCGTATAGTTTGATAATCAATTTCCGTTTTGTATGCTTTTAAATCCAGCAAAATTTCCAGAATGCGGCGTTTACCCTAAATGTAATATATGAAAAATGCAAATTTGATGCAGTCTTCGCTTAAAAAGAAAAATTTGGCAACTCCCTTCAGTGTCGATGTGTCGATGCTTTGTAATATATAAAATCTGTTTGTTGCTTTCGGCAATAAATTATAGAGAACAGGAATACCAGATGAAGTTTAACACATTTTTCTTTTTCAGATTGTCCCAACTCATATAAGAAAAAGTCAAGCTTATAAAGTTTTCTAAACTGCAACAAAATGTGTAACCTCGAGGAAATTCCGTGAATTTTCTGGGTTCTTTAATTCCATCAATCTTTGCATTTTCCGTTTTTTAGCTCTGAAAATTTCAAACCCAAGTTGGCATTCAATACTTATACAAATAATTCTTATTTCACTTGATTAATATAAGAAATTTTTCCAACATGCTATCTATCTCCTTGTGATCTTTGAAACACCACTGAATATCAAAAGACACGCAACATTTATCAAAGCTCGCACCTTATTTGAAGCTTTTTCATTTTTCAGTAGGATAACGTGTCACAACAAATTTTCCATATAACACAGAAAAAATTTACCTCTGATCTTCGTTCAATCTACAATCAGCAACTCGTCGAAGAATATGCTCATTAGCTGGTTTAGAGACTGCGCCGTAAATGGCAACACCATTAACTAACGACGTCTGTTCCACATACTCTTTCATGTATTCTGATTTGAGTAGTTCTTCAAGATCAGGGAAACCGAGCTTGATTGCCTGCTTTTCCAACAAAATCGTCCAATCATTACTACAAGTTGAAACAAAAGTAAGAAGTTGTACAGTGTTAGTCCGATCATACAAGATTTTAATGTTTTGCATAGAAAGAAGGGTATAGATGAAATGGATACCATTCTAATGACAAACATTTGGTAAAATTCGCGCATAACTGATGAAAAGAATGTTAATTAACCAGTACTGAGAAGATGTAAGCATACAAGGTTAAAATGAAAACGATACGGTGGTAGAACTATCCGCTAGCAAAGGAGACAAAACTAGTATAAACAGAGCTTAAACTAATTAATGTGATCTTCAGACTTGATCTTTAAAGAGTGATCTTTAAACTTGAAACTATTTGTTACATTCTCGACAAAACTGTTTTTATCTATCAGAAACTCCTCGTAATGTGAGTACTTCTTAGACGGAATAGACTGACTTTTAACCTTTCCAGCTGAAATGAAATTAAGAACCATGGTAAAGAACTCTATTAAAAAGAAATAATAACAATATTTGAGCACATACAAGAAATGAGCGTTTAATCGTGCTGCATTAGCACCATCATAATCGCTTGCTAATGTAGAATTAAGCATCAAACCAAGTTCATGCAGTTCATCATCCAATTCAAATATCACATCATCATCCGAAAAATAATCGCTATTTCCAGCAACAATAAACTGAACATTGTCATCATACATATCGCTTTCATCCTCAAAAAGCACATCAGTTGCGTCCACAAATTCATCTTCCTCTTCCTTTTCTGCAAATGAATCTAACCTTCTACACAGAATAATAAATAATTTGCATATTATAGGTTAGTAATAGTTTTTTTCAAAATTTGCATATTTGAAATATTACTGTTTTATTTACTAATTTAATTGTAGTAATTTCATTTGAGAAGCGGATAAACTGAGGAATTGGTACAGCAAACGCTATATCGTTATGACGTAACGTTTAATTTGCAGTGGAATAATTCATACTGTATGATTTAATACTAATATCACATTCACAGTATTATTATTCATCATTTTGAGAGTTAAATGATGCCATTATAAGTTCTCACTTGAAATGAATGTATAACCAAACGATAAGAGTTATACATAAAAAACAATTAGTACATACAAAAATAATGGAATCGTAACACTTTGTGAGGAATATGTTGGACATGTGAAGTTGAAAATAACCTTTATAAAAAGGAAGTAAACTATAAACTGTTATCACCAGTAGCATTGCAATAAGTTCTATGAAAAGAAAGTAAACTACAAACCGTTATCAATAGTAGCATTGCCATCATCCTCGATAGTTGCTCTGTTCATCGAATTTGAAATCATTTTAACCAACTGCATCATTTCTGAATAAATTAATCCTTTAGCTTGAATGGATGATAACTCTCATTTCAAATATCTATATCACCCTTGATATGGATATTTGAAGTCTTCAACAAACTGTAAACTGATAATTGATAAAGTATAAATCTACGGCGACGTAAGTCAATGCTTTCTTATTAAACGTACTTGCGTTAAGAAACAAAAAAAAAAAAGTTAAACTTAAGAAATATTGTTATCATGTAGAAAATGATTAAACTAGTACTGTCCCAACGTATAAACATCACTTATTATCATACTAAACGTTCATGTTCACGAGATAAATAATACATAAGTAATATTTTTATCATAATGGGAAAGAGATGCAAACCGTGAAATACCAACCTCGGGATAGAACCCCCGCGAGATAAGGGTGTTAGTTGTGTGGTGTAAGCTGTTTGTAGGTCGGGTATTTGACTATCGTCATGGTAACATGTCATTGGTTATTTTCTCCTATGAGTCATAAGTTTTATAAATCAATTTGACGTGATCCGTGTAACCATGAAAAGAAGAAATGCTTTTTCTTGTATCACGTGTAAGACGTGTATACTTTCCGTGAAAAAAAAAAACACTGCAAATATTGAAACCAATAAAAGAATCCTTCATGAAACAGCTCAAAAAATAGTCTCTCTTATATTTTCATGTGATCTATCACAATATTCAGGTAATTGACATTATTTGTTTGACAAAATCACGTCATGACAGACGTGAAATTCTCGTCTTTCTTGTTTGCTAAAATCACGTCATGAGAGACGTGAAATTCTCGTCTTTCTTGTTTGCTAAAATCACGTTATGAGAGACGTGAAATTCTCGTCTTTCTTGTTTGCTAAAATCACGTCATGAGA
>NW_018108280.1:117333-123031 GCF_000183805.2 Loa loa
ACGTTATGAGAGACGTGAAATTCTCGTCTTTCTTGTTTGCTAAAATCACGTCATGAGAGACGTGAAATTCTCGTCTTTCTTGTTTGCTAAAATCACGTCATGAGAGACGTGAAATTCTCGTCTTGTTTGCTACATGTTTTTCTTTCATTGTTAGATTAAAGAATTTTTGCATAAAAACATTCTCATGAATTTTTGTATTTTTCATATAAATAATATTTTTGTAAATGAATACTGTTCTCATTATGCTTCATTAACTTATATTTGAAATTTCAGCTTCAGTTGTTTAATTCAACTTTGTCGAATTCAAAATTTTCAAAAAAAAAACAAAAAACAAAAATGGAAATCAAATAAATGAATTGAAATTCTTTTTCCATATATATATCTGACTAAAAAATTTATCAGCATTTCACATGGCTGATTATTTGATAGAAGAACAAATATATGAATTAAATTACCATCGCCATGCAATCTTTATCAGTTATTTTAAAAATCTGTGGTTCAGATAAAATTGACTTCATTCATAGTTTTCATGGCAATAAAAAAATAAAAACAAGAACATGCAAAACCTTATTTGGTAAAAATGTACAACTGGAAATCAAAATGAGCCTGTTTAAAATTAAAAAAAAAGAGTCATATTTAATGATGCCAAATTCACAGTTCTTGTCCATACCAGGCCTTAGTAACTTTTCTAATTATACCAAATCCATAGTTCACATCCATATCAGGCCTTAGTAACTTTTCTAATTATACCAAATCCATAGTTCATTTCCATATCAGGCCTTAGTAACTCTTTCAATAATGCCAGTGATGTTCTATCTTTCAATCTGCATACCTGTTGTTTGTTTTAATGATTCAAGCTTACATTGATTGAGAAGCTTTTAAAGTGCAATATTTTTTCAGCTTTTGTTACAATCACTTCACAATTATTATGTCACAGCGATCATCATTCATGGTAATATTTTGTGTGAAAAATACAAAAACGAACAACTTGCATGTTTGCATCTTCCGGAATTGTTTATTCCGGAAAGTGCAAACACTCGTGATAGATTAGTATGGTTCGTTAATTGTTAGATTTTATTAATAAATTAAAATTGGAAAATATTGTCTATTTTTATTTCACCACATTATTAGTCCAATCAGAATTGTTCCAATGGTATTTTCCGTAAACGGATTGTTTCCGGTAAATGATATCCTGCCTTTTTGCTTATTTTAGAATGAATTTTCCAATCATTGCATATTTACTTATTATTGCCAATTTATTGCATTCTGTACAATGCCTTCAATGCTATGAAAGTGTTGGAAACATTTCTTTTCCAAAGATTTGTTCGCCAAAACAAAAAGAACATGAAATGTGTTTTGCTTCTAAAATTGGAGGTACTTCTGTTTATAATTAATTCTCATTAATTATATTAATCAATTATATTAATGCTTCAGCATCCTATAATTAATATCGTAATAACATTGTTATACTGGCGGAAATGTCACTTTCCTAAAAAGAAAGCAAATTCAATTGGTTTTTTTTTATCTGTTAATTAATCGATAGCTAAAAACGATTATCTGTTTAAATTTTAGTTAACTTTGAAACAATCCTAATTATCCTAATCAAATGTTATTGGAATTATTTATCAGTGTTTCCAAGTTTTTGATAACAGTTTTTTTTAAGATCATTAACATATCTTTTTCCGCTTTATTTTTATTTCTTACATCCGCTTCCATTTTTTTTTTTTAAATTTTTTGCAAGTCAATGATACTGTAGTTGAAGGACTTTGTGTCAGAGGATGTTCCTTCGAAACTCTCCATTATGGTTCATATGAATATAGCTTAAATTGTTCCGTAAGTATTTCTTTTTTTTGCTTAACAAAAATGTTTAAATTTTATTTGAAATGAAATTGAATAACCTAGGAAAACCATATTTTATTACGAAATTTTATTTATTTTGAGAGAAAAATAATGTTAGATTTAATTAATTTCAAATAAATCTTTCAATTTTATGTTTAATGTAAGCTTTTAATCTGACCAATTTACTTCATATTATTTGAATTAAATGAGAAAGGCAATTGAATATAATAATTTTAGGATGCAATATGCATGAAAGATTTAGGATGTTGTTGTAAAGGTAATCTTTGCAACAGTCAATGTTCCAATGAAGCAGCAACGATCGGATACTGTACACTTTTGGTTCTGGTATTTGGCTTGATGATGTTTGAATTCTTGTGTTAAAAGATTTTTTTTTATTACTCTACCAAATGTATTCAAACTTTATGCTTAAGCAGTGTTATATATTTGGAAAACATCAAAGCAAGAACCGGAATAATTTTAAGCAAGAACCGGATTTAATACCTACAAATATACAAGTATCATCAAACTAAAAATCATAGCAAAACCAAGCAAACCTGGTTTCAAAAGGAATAATTTCCCATTAGAATTCATTTCATTCTAATAGGTTCTTTTTGAATAATTATGAATACAAATCCCACTCTCCAAACACCACTTAAATCATTTAAGATAGCATATGAAGCTTTTTTCGAACATATGAATAGTCCACTGATAACATTGATATACATCAAATGCTTCAGGCTACTTTATCATAAACTTCAAAATATCAATCATATTATGATAGCAATAAAATGTGATTTTTATATGTGAGGATATTTACAACAGAAATGCTGCAGGAGATATTTGTTGAGTTCCTATTTGCGTAACTCAAACCAAAATCAGCTGATTTATCACCGAATCTTGATTGAGAGATTTCATTTCTTGTTAATGAGAGGAGAAATTTTATTTAATATTTGATACCGGAAATTAGGATATGCGGAGTGTTTTGTAGTATAAAATGCTTTTCTTCTACAGAGCAGAAATACAAAATGCGCACGTTTTTTACAAATTATTTTACTTAAGGAAGAGATAATTTTAATATAAATGAAATCATCATGCGCAATTTAACATTAAATCTTACAGTTCTAATTATTACGCAAAGAAAGAGATGAATTTCTATGACAAGAAAACATTATCGGCGGTATTTTTCTCTTTGGTACAAATGTTGATTGGTAATTTTGACCAGAATTTGTTATACTTTGCATTGTATTCATACTGACAAATTTTCGGCTTCAACTATTCCAAGATATTTAAATGATATGACAAAGGCTAGTGACACAAAAAAAAAAAAGACCTTTGTTGAAATTAGAACGAATAAAATGACATATTTTTGTTGCTATTGGATAACAAAGTATTGGATGTATCATATATTTTGATTGATTAATTATATGACTTATTTTGTTAAAGATTGAGGTTTAGATCATTTTATTATTACTACTGATGTTGTTCGCATCTATTACGGTAGAAAGCATTATTTGTAATGTCAAATAGATTCTCGAAATATAAGATCAAAGGTTAATAAATATTTTTGTGACACCACAATAAAATAGGATGTAACAATAAAATTGGCAAAAAAAATACGAAAAACATTATTATTCCAGATTTCATTTTCAAAAAATTTTCATATAAAATATGTTTCTTTGAAAATATTCAAATTTTAGATTAAATGTTAGAGATCGTCTTTTACCTAATGTCATTAATAGCAATATTGATCCCTTCCAACTTCCTCTCTCTCTCTCTCTCTCTCTTTAAAATGTCTCAATAATAAGATATTTAGTCGAAAATATGTACATGCAAATTCCTGGCCTATTTTCTGGAACAAATTTTTGAACCAAATTTATAGAATGATTTTATATTAAATACGCAATTTAATCAAAAGCGTGTACTGACATTCGAAAATGTCGCACAAATTGTCGCATAAAATGTCACTGATATCCTTTTATTGTTTGCCATTCCTTTTTCTCGTTGAAACAGTATGATTTGTGATAAGCTGAATTAGATAAATGATAGCTAAATGGAATTGTAAAATATTAATTGAGATAAAATAAAGATAAAATAGGAAAATTGTTACCAAATTAAACGAACAATGATAAAGGTAACTCGAGAATATATGTTTTTATTCTCGAGATAGTAAACTTTTTGATTTTACCTTGCCTTGAAAGCTCTTCATTTTTCATGTGATATTCTTTTTAGTAATGAGTAATTAGTGGAAATACTTACTTAAAGTAAAGGAAAAAAAAATTTTGAAAATTCAGCATAATAAAAGTCACCTCAAGAATTGAAACTATGATATGCTGCAATACAGTATATGGTATTTATTGAGGTTGATAATTGCATGATTATTGATCAACTTCATTAATAAGAATGATCATTGATCATCCTCATTAATAAGAATGATCATTGATCATCTTCATTAATAAGAATGATCATTGATCGTTTTTATTAATGAGAATGATCATTGATTGTTTCCATTAAAATTATTATTCTTTTTATTATTGTCATTATTATTATCATTTTTTGAATGAAAAACGAAAGGAAAGCACATTTTGCAATTTCACAGTGATATAATTGTTATTCTCTTCCTTCTTCTTCAGAAAAAAAAAAAAAAAACCGGAAAACTTTCAGTGATTCATTTGTTTGTTATAGTGCTTAGAAACCGGAAAAACCGGTGTAACATTTAATACTTTTCAGAATGTCTTATCAATTCTTATTTTCATGTGTGTTATATGAATTAATCATATCTATAAATGTATAATATCTTATTTCTTCATTAAAAACTGATATAAATTCATGTATTCTAACTCTTTTTTCTCTCATAAATTTGACGCAAAATGTGATATCATCGAAGAGAGTTGAAATGTGATACAACACGTACATGTCAGAATCCATGAGATGCAAGATATATGATGCAATACGTACATATCAGAATCCATCAGGTTTAAAGTATGATGTAACACTTATATATTAGAATCCATGGAAAATTTACATTACGATACAACACGTACGTATCAGAACCCATACGATTAAAAATGTGATACAACACGTACGTATCAGAATCGATAAAGAAGATATTCTGTTACAGTTTTAGTACCAATTAATGAGTTATATTGATGAAATGATGAATTTTAATAATTTAATCGTAGAGTATGAGAGTTGATTCCGTTTGAGAATGATGGAAAAGAAAGGAAAGAAGAGACGGAACGGAACGGAACGGAACGGGACGGAAAAGGAATGTTATTTACTGAAAGCATCAAATCAAACACGTGTTCAACAACAGGTACATGAATGAATTCAACTGTATCTATAAATACAAATGTCATTCAACCATATGGCTTACACAAATTTCAAAATAATGAGAACAGATGCGTTGCATTGACTGATCATTACGTGTGACATTCTTTGAAGATAATTTCTTTGCTTTCAATTTCAAATTGATCAATGTAAACATTATTAGCAAAAGCACAAAAATAAAATGAACTTATATTATTAAATTCATCTGTGACCTTTGAACTTATTCCTTGTTACCACGCTAATTTATATCCTTCTAAATATCAAATGATTCTTATCCTTCATTTATTATTTTTCATTTTATTTTCTTTTTTTCTTTTCTTTTTCAAATCTTTCCCTAAAATTTTCAAATTCTATTTTGTTTTATTCATTCATTACTTTTATTTTAGCTTTTGTCTGGTTGAATTTTTTTCTTTTAAAAAAAAAAAACATATTTTTTCAGTAATTTAAATTTTAATTTAAAAAAAACTTCATCATTTCTCTTTGCTAGAAATAAAAGCTATGAATGATTTCTGACATCGATGGAAAGATAAAC
>NW_018108280.1:123125-128190 GCF_000183805.2 Loa loa
CTTTTTTTTGTTTAAAATTTTACAATGTTTTATTTTAAAATTCTTAAAACAAAATATTTTCAAAATTCAATTTAATTTCTTAAATTTTTCTTTTCTCACCATCTCATTTTCCCACCATTTTTTTTATCACATCTAAAAATTTTTTTTCTTTTTATTGTTTGTATTTGTCTTCCTTTCCGGATTCTTTTTTCTCTTCTTTCTTTTTTTTTTAAACTAAACTAACTACAACTAGCAAAGAAAGATCGATGTTATAGTGTTTGTTCATATTGACTTAAGGAATTTATTTATCCTTTTGTATTGAATATTTTGTTGGCGTCATGTTGACGATCATTTGATAGTTTGGTAAACAAATAAAGTAAGTAAAGTATACAATACAGTAATGGTTAATAGAACAATACAGTAATGGTTAATAGACCTTTTAATCATAGGAAATTAAATTTTCATTTCTATTACTTCTAACAATATTTATTTTATCAATTTATAATTGCTATAATTTCCATAATCTCCTGTTAATTATCATTTTATCAAATTTCATTCATCGATTAATCGTATTTTTCAAGAGAAAAATAAAAAGGAAAAAAGAAAAATTAAAAAAATGTAAAATTAAAAGGTTAGCAAAAATGAATTCTGTATCATAAAAATAATGTTGTAAATGAGAAAAATAAATTTTGATAAGCTTAATTTTGAAAATGAATTTAAGTTTGAGAAATGAGTTTATTGTTTAATTAACCAGTTAATTAATGATTGGTAAGTAAATAATTAATTACTGTTGAATATATTTTGGAAAAAAAAAAGAAAATTATCTCTAATCCAGTAGACTGATTTATAATCTTTAATAATTTTAAGCTAATAAAAATTGTAAAGCTTCAACAAAATTAACTGAATTTTCGGTTTAAATCATTAAAAATATATTTTTATGAATTCTAAAATATAAAAAACTATAAAAAAAACATATTTATTTGGGCGCAAAAATTACCTCAATGAAATTTTAAAGTAATTGGTTTGAGGAATTTTAATATTTTATTTAATTTGCACGCGCAAATGTTAACCTGATTTTTAATATTTTGAAAATAACTTCATCTTTTAAATGTTCATATAAAATCATTTACCGAATAAAATTGCAAGTAAAAAGGTGATCTTTGCAGGAAGCAGATGCAAAGTTGCAGTTTGCAGGTTGCAGGTTGCAGATTGCAGGTAAACATCTGTTTTAGGATTGGAAAAAATGTGCCAGATTAAGGACCCAATAATGGCGACATATGTTTTCTTCATCATATTGCAAAGACAATTTGATTATTGCCAGCTTTGTTTATTTCCTTTTTTTTCCCTCCCTTCCCTCTTACTCTTCAATTACGTATAAGTAATAATGTCGCTAAAGAAGTTTCTTTTTTTTTTCCCCAAAAGTATAATGAAAATTTAACCATCAATTGGATATATCAATTGTTGTGACGCATTGTGACACATTGCGACAATGTCATTATTATTAAAAGCGCAGAAAATTTCTGCTAATATTTAGCTTTTAGCTTATTTTAAAATTTTTTACTTTAAAATTTTCCTTTGTTTGTCTGATTTGAAGCATTGCAATTTTTTTTTTTTTTGCAATTGAAACGATCTTTATCTCAGCATTTCCAATATTTTTACCAAAAAAACAAAAGAGATAAGCGCAATTGTCCAAACTTGAACCAAAAAGTAAATACAATTGAAAGAAACGTGAAATCAGGAATGAAAAAAAAAATTACATAAAATAAAAGTTGCAACACATATTATAACAAATAAGAGATATTTATTTAAAAAG
The DNA here is from genome assembly GCF_000183805.2 of Loa loa. Classification (NCBI taxonomy): domain Eukaryota; kingdom Metazoa; phylum Nematoda; class Chromadorea; order Rhabditida; family Onchocercidae; genus Loa; species Loa loa. The sequence continues at coordinate 124,918 of NW_018108280.1, forward strand.
AAAAAAGGTAAAGTAGGCATTTTTGAAGTAAAACATTTCTGATTAATTTAGGAAATTTTATTAAATGATATAATTTTATTTCGAAAAAAAACAAAAACTTATTTATTAAAATGTCTTTATTGAAAAAAAAATTTGATTGTTAACAATTAAGGGTCATTTTAAATTTGTGTCAAATGTTTTATTAATTATTATAAATCTTATTATTAATTACTATCAATTGTATTGTTTAATTGATCGAAAATTTGTCAACCTATATCATACAAAATATATTTATATCTTCAAGTATTTTTTTTTCATACCATTTCAATTTATACAATTTAAATTTGATCAAAATACAATACCTTCAAAAGTTTTCATCGTTTAATAGTATTAAACATTAATCATTAATCATATGTTATTTTAAATGATTTTAAACTTGTAAACAAAAAAAAAATTTTTTCATAAATAATATACAATCAGATTTGTTTATTTAATTTTCATTTCAAATTACATTTGATTATTCAATTTTCATTTCAAATAGTTCTAGTAAATGATGATGACGAATGTAGGCACAATTATTGGTTGATGTTTTATAATTTGAATCATTTCTCCTCCATGATATTATATTTTCTTTATTTTCAATTGTATTAACCGACGAATTATTGACAAGTTCCTGAAAAGTTTTAAAGAATTAAAAAAAAAAAAAAGAAAGAAAGAAAGAAAGAATCTGAAAAAATTATAAATTATTCATTTGTTTTATAGAAATATAACGTTTTAATATTATTTTACAAAAATATAAAATACTTTAAAACTTGTTATATTTCATTTTATGCAATTTATAAATTTCAGTTTTCTCTCTCTCTCTCTCTCTCTCTTCTTTTTCTATGAGAAATTTTTAGTTAATAATCATATTATACATCTTATGAAACTTCAGTTTTTTCTTCTCTCTCTCTCTCTCTCTCTTTCTCTTTCTCCTTCTCTTTCCCTTTTTTTTATGAGAAATTCTTATTTAATAATCTTATGATAATAGTATTATTTATGAATTTTCAATAAGCTAAAAATTGTTTAACTTTAAATTATTTGTATTAACATTAACTTATGATAATAGTATAATGCTTTGAAAAAGAATACAAAATTTATTTTAATAAATTTAATTTACTTCTTCAACTTATCAACTAATTTGTTTTAATTCTTTATTGTGAAATTTTCAATTAATTGTAAAACTACAAAAAAAAGTTAATGCTAATATAAGTAATTTAAAATTAAACAATTTCTTAGCTTGCTGAAAAATTCATAAACAAATTAAAAATAATGAGGAATTAATTACCTGAAGCTCAGTAATGTAATCAATAACTTTTTGTAGTAATTCCAGTAATGGTGTATGTTCATTAACAAATGGTACTATCCGACGTAATTCTTCCAAAACCTGTTTTCGTTCATGTCGTCTTTTTGACCACCTGACAAATTTTGTTGTCCTCGATCGAACTGTTTGAATTGTTGTTGTTTTTGTTGTTATTATTACCATCGTTTTGTAATTTATTTATTGAATTGAATATTAATACTGTCGTCAAGAGTAGTTATCGAGATCCCAACATTTCAAAATTCTTTTCTTTTTTCAATTTTCTACAACAACAATATAGTCATTTTGATTAGATCTTTGCCAATGAGAAGAGTTAAATTTAAATTTAAACTTCAAACTTAGACATATAATTGAAATAATTTAAATTTCATTTTTAGACATACCGTAATTTAAAAAATTCAATTTGTGGTTGAAAAAAAAATTGCACAAAAAATCTTGGCTAATTTAAATTGGCCAAAATAATTGTTTAATAGTAAATCCAAAAATGTATTTGTTCGCCGAGCTAAAAATAGAAAGGAAAATTATTTTTGAAACTTTATCGCTCAATATTACAACATTTTACTAAATAACACAAATCGATTAGGCTTAGACAAAAATATGCCTATCATAGATAAACATATTCAAATGTTACAAGCCAAGAAAATACTTTCCAAATACTACTTTGACACTTTTTTTTTTTTGAAGCCCACAGGCCAGACAGTAACATCCTATTTTCTGATCAAGTAATTGATGTTTCAAATCTTTATTATCAATGAATTTAACTTTCGCCCTAACTTATGCAATTGGCTTATTGTTATCTAATTAGCAATTAAGATAAGATATTAGCAAGGTTTTGAAATTGTCCAATCATTTCAGTAGTGTTATCATCTTATCACTAAGATAAATGAATGGGGAAAATGCTAAAGTATTGAGAAGAAACATACAGTAATGAATTAAATTCGTACAAATAACTACACTAAAAATTCATATGATACCGAGTAAAAATCTAATGGGATACATAAAACATTTTTTTTTCCACTTAACTTAACCTTTGAACTCTTATCTAATTTGATATATCACGATAAATGATCACATTTCGTTAAAGATTTAATGAAATGAAACCAAGAAACATAATTAAACAACACAAATAACTGGGTACAGATTCAATCATCTTATATCATTATATGAAATTTTTGATGAACTTTAACCTTGCCAGTTACTCTCTTTAATTATTATAAGTTAGGTTAGCGTATATTTCAGGTTTCATAATTAGATGATAATTTTTGCAAGGATACTCCTTACATTGCTAATAGAATTGATAAAAATTAAAAGATGAAAAGAAGCATATCTTATAGTAATAAATGGGTTGAATATAATATTAATAGTAATTTAATAAATTTAATTCTTACATTAAATTAGATTTTTTTTTAAAAAAAAAAAGTTTTGTTACTTCACAAAAATGGAATGATACAATCTAGTATGAATGGATGTGGACAAGGCTACAAGAAAAGCCCATAAGAGACAAAAACAAAAGGATTTGATGACAGCTGTTTCATCCTCAGCTGTTCAATTCATTCTAGGAGTTATTCAAAAAGAGAGAAAAAAAAAAAAGAAAAAAAAAAGACCTAGTTAAATCTGTATCTGTATCACAGATGTGTGCCTTATTTATCAAAAAAGATTAGAAGAAAATAACCCTCCTATATGATCCTAATAATATTTTACGATGCGCGCAATCTGCATAACAGATGCAACTTCAACAAAATATTATTATCATTTACTATTATCATAATTATCATAATATATCAGTACAATATCCATGTATACTGTCAATTATTAATTATAAAATTAAATGTATTTCATACATTATTAGATGTTCTTTCATTTTAAACTTTTTGAAATTTTCATTCATTTCTTAATTTTTATCCAAAAAAATTTTTTTTTTCTATTTATTAAAG
>NW_018108280.1:128599-129867 GCF_000183805.2 Loa loa
AAAAAAAAGACCTAGTTAAATCTGTATCTGTATCACAGATGTGTGCCTTATTTATCAAAAAGATTAGAAGAAAATAACCCTCCTATATGATCCTAATAATATTTTACGATGCGCGCAATCTGCATAACAGATGCAACTTCAACAAAATATTATTATCATTTACTATTATCATAATTATCATAATATATCAGTACAATATCCATGTATACTGTCAATTATTAATTATAAAATTAAATGTATTTCATACATTATTAGATGTTCTTTCATTTTAAACTTTTTGAAATTTTCATTCATTTCTTAATTTTTATCCAAAATTTTTTTTTTTTTCATTTATAAAGTAAATAAGATTAAAATCAAACGAGTAAAAGAAAAAAAATCGAAAAAGAAAATATACTTATTTCTAGTAATAAATGGTAATTAGCTTAAAACATTAACATAAACCATGTTAACTTATTATCATTACCATTATCATAATCATCGCAATATTTATCAATCAATAATATGAACAATACTTTTGTCAACAAAATTGTTAAATTGATTTAAATTGTTGTTATATACAGTGTTAACTTATTATCATAATCATCACAATATTATCAATCAGTAATATGAACATTACTTATGTTAACTTGATTTTAATTTAAACATAATTTGATTTAAACTTAACTTAAACCTAACTTAACTTGAGATCCTAATCAGTCGATTTTTTCCCTCCTCTCTTTGATTTATTAAAATTTGAATTTTTCCTTCTCTCGATTTATCAATCCTATTCATTAAGATGATAAGATTGGTATGAGAAAAGATAAGGAACCAAAAAAAAAAAAGGAAATTAAAATTAATCACAAGGAGAGAAATAACTTATGGTTAATTATAGATCATGATTGGATATCCATCAAAAAAATATGCTATATTTGAAATTAAATTTACATTGGGCGCAAATGTCATACTAACTATGTCTGCCTGTTATTTTCATTCTTTTTTTTTTTTTTGATATCAATATTGAAATAAATAATGAAATTGAGGAAATTATTCATTTAAAAATTAATTAAATTTATGCAAAAATTACACTTTTAATTTGTACCATAAAAAGATAAAAAATTATTTTTTAAACATTTATAAATGCTTAAAATTTTAAAATTCTTATCAAATATTCGTAAAAAAAAAATTCCAATAATACAGACACACACACGCACACACACACACACACACAGATACAGACAGACATACACACACATACATCTGTTTAAAATATTCGAATTAAACATGATATG
>NW_018108280.1:130722-132914 GCF_000183805.2 Loa loa
CACACACACTACACACACACACACACACACACACACACACACACACACATACATACATATGTCCAATGTACATTTGAAATATGTAAGATTACATTTTGTCACAGCTGTCCCTATAAAGTAACAACTGATTTATCTTTAAAGCAGCTGATGAAGTTTCGTTTCTTTATTTAAAAAGATATTATTTGGTGTGTTACAGATTTTAAGCAATATAATTAAACATAAATTAAATAATAGAAACAATCAAAAAATTCGCTTTAATCAAAATTTTAAAAAAAAATTTCGGCGTTTTTTTTTTTAATTTAAAAAAACGAAATTAATTTGATTGATTAATTTACGCATTTATTAAGGTAATCCTAAAAAATTTTATTTTTACTAAGAAGAATTTGAGAAAAAAAAAAGGAAAATTCACTTGATAATTACTATTCTAAAGCATTTGAATGTTCTCGAATTTATTGGCGCAATAATTCAGTACCTGTAAAAATGTCTTTTGTCAACCAAAAAAAAAAAAAAATACTCACAAGGTGTTGCATTTAGTGTAACAGATTGGAAATTGGATCCTTTAACAAGCACTGTTACTGTATTATTATTAACTACAATTACATTGATGAGTAGGTGTGAAATGGTATGGATTAATATTTAATAGTTTGATCGAATAATCGTATAACTTTTCTTATCATAATGATTCGAATGTACTTAATTAGACATTAAATGCTTATTGTATTATTATTTGAATTGAAATTATCATTGTGATAATTTTTAATCATTCCTTCATTTAAATTCTTAACATTTCATTTATTTGATAATAATCTTAATTTAAGTATTTTCATTAATCTAATAATTTAATTAAATATATATATAAAAGGTATAATTTAAAAATATTTTAAACTATGCCATTTTTCAGGTACAATAATAATTGATAACAAATTAATAATTATGGAGAATAATAATAAAAACAATAAATAATACGGAAATATTAGTAATTTTCGAATTTTTTAAAATAGATTATATGAGTAATTAGTTAATTAATCATACGTAAATTGTCATTTTTTGGTTTTATGATGCGTAAATTGTCATATACAATGTCACAATTTGTGATGCGCAAATTGTCATACAACCGAAATATTAGGATATGATTTAAAAATTTCTAAAATTAATAAAACAATACAATATCAAATTTAAAATTAGTACACAAATGATAAGGAAAGCAACTGTCGAATGGAAGAAGCTAACGACGCTCAGTATTATTTGTTCAACAAATGTTTCATCAGACATTTTACCCAGTGCAGGTGTTACGGAAGAATAACGGAAAATAGCGCTTAAATGAGGATATCTGTAAGTATGAGAAGAGGAGCAAAGAAGCTTATTATTATCAGGTTAACTATCATTTTTCCTTAATCTTCTTTTTTCAATTTATTTTTTAAATATGAAATTTATTAAGATTTTTTATAGGATCAAATAAGCATATCCGGAATTTCATTTGTAAATTTTCCAATAAAAATCGGAATGGAACTTAAATCGAATCGATTCGTATTCTTTCATTATTCCATTTCAAAATAGAACAAGAAGACAAAAAAAGGATCAGTTTTACATGATCAAATAAGCATATCCGGAATTTCATTTGTAAATTTTCCAATAAAAATCGGAATGGAACTTAAATTGATACATAATAATGATGTTGGTTTGAGATTTATATTAATCACTAATATTTTTTTGAAATAATTATATTATTGATATCTGAAAAACATTTTCGTAAAAAAAAAATAGAATTTGAAAAAATAAATTTAAAAAAAGGAAAAGAGAAAAAACTAGGTCATTTAAGGTCATTTACAAATTTTATTGTTCTTTTTTATCGTTATCCATTAATTTTTATCAAATTCTTCACTTATATGCTCATTTGCCCAATAGCATAAGTCTGTTAAATAGAAAACATACATATATACCTTGTTATGATACTACATACCTTATTACTGTTATATACCTTATTATGGTATTATATACCTTATTACTGTTGTATACCTTATTATGGTACTATATACCTTATTACTATTATATACCTTATTATGGTACTATATACCTTACTACTGTTATATACCTTATTATGGTATTATTACCTTATTACTGTTGTATACCTTATTATGGTACTATATACCTTATTACTATTATATACCTTATTATGGTACTATATACCTTAC
>NW_018108280.1:133334-138125 GCF_000183805.2 Loa loa
TTACTGTTATATACCTTATTATGGATAACGATAGTAAATTTTCAGAAATAAATTGATCAGGTGAAAATTTCAGTAATTCATGCAAATAATATAATAAGGAATAAGGGAAGAAATAAAAGTGATAAATGAAGCAACAATAAGTTTAACCTACTTATACATCACAATTGTCGTCAATTTTCCACCTCACATAACAATTTACGTTCGTTCAATGACCTTAATTAATTGCTCTGACGTAATCGATGATGATGAAATTCCACTAAATGATTAACTTAACCTGAATTTTCATCCTTTAATACATTATTACTTTGGCAATGAAAATTCTTTACTAATAATTAAAATTTAGTAATGGAATTTTGATTGTATCAGTAATTGAATATTTATTTACTTATAACTTCCTAACTTACAAATAGATAAAAATTGCAGTGGAAAAAAATAACGATGAAAACAAAAAGTGTCGCTTATGTCGTACTTATTTTGAACTTCCAATGAATCTAAAACAAAAAAAAAAACAATTAAACCATAAAATTTAAAGTTAAAAATTAAAAAAAAATATTTGCTAAAAAAAAAATTTACAAAATATTTTATAAATACGACAATATGTTCAATACGTAATGAAAATGTAAACAATTTTATAACGAATGAAATTTGGAGCCAAAATGTCGTCATCATAAAAGGGAAATAGATGAGATAATGTGACAATTAAAGAGTGGAACAGTGAATCGACTAGAAGGAATGGGACAGAAGAATTTCTTTCTGTTGCGATGGTAAAATATATCAACTGATGAGGGAGCAATTAACCGGTCGTTAAGCTCCACCTTGTCAATCATATCGGTATTCTCTATGCAAATCTTACAACATTACAAAAATTCATTTTATGCATGCAAAATTTACAATTACATGCAAAATTTAATTTCATCTCATTTTTAGATATCAATTAATTATGTTAATTAATACATTAATTAGTATCAAATAATTTAAAAGTTCTTGTTTCTTTTTTTTTCGTTCCTTTTCACTTTAAAAAATTACGAAAATAATGATATAACAAAAAAAAATGTGTAATTAAATTTTTCACTGATAATTTTTTTTTTTTGTAATCAACGAATTTAAAAATGGTAGAAAAATGAATAAATTTTTTTTTGGGTTCTTTTTTTGAATCATTACATGCTTTAAAAATAGTTAGGCCTTTGAAATGCTATTCTGATGATATTTTTGTAGTAACTTTTAAAGATGACTTTTTATGAATACATGAAATGTTTAAATTAAATTAAATGTCAACAAAAGAATGAATTGAATTCGTTGACAAAAGTATGCGTAACTCAATGAAATAATTCATTCAATACTTTTTTAATTAATTTATCCTGATAAGTTAAACTTTATCATTTGCCGCAATTAAACGAAACTCTCAGAAAGAAAAGATAGATAGATATGAATTGAGAAGAAAATAAGAAAAGATAAAAGTTCATCATATCTAATACCTGCCATAATTTATGACACAAAACTTCAAGGTAAACAAATATGGAAATTGGAAGAACTAATTTTTGATTAATTTATCTAACATATCACTAAACTTTCTGATTTATTGAATATTATCCTAAAATTTGTTCAGAAAAATCTTCAAATGATAATGTTATCACTAAAAGTATTTACTATTAAATATCATTTAATTTAGTTGTGATACATTTTGGATTGATAACATTTATAGGATGGAAATATTAAAAATAATATCATTAAATCTTTTAAAAAGTTAACTCCTTTGTTCCAAAAAACATAACTTGAACTTGACTATATTTTGAATAGGTAATCATATTTATTATCAATTGATAATAAACTGGTGCATGGTGATAACTGTGATGATGATTAATTGAAGCTGCAAGTAAGCAGTTTGTATATTCATATGTGAAACTTATAATATCCAGTGATAGGAAAAAGAAATGATACAATTTATGATAGAGATCAGCAGATAACAAATCAGAATATGATAACATGCTATCTATCACTTTAAAGCTTATCTTTTAAGGTATCAAATAAAAGTATTAGCCAATAGTTGTAGCTTCAAATAGTTTTTATCCAATTCTTTAAATATTTACCATAATATTTCAAACAAAAATAAACGAATACTTCTTAACACTTTACTAAATATCTTATCAATCATTGTTATCACTTCAGTATCAATATCTTATGATATTGTTTTTTGCAATTACTATCACAATTACAAACTGTCATTTCATATTTATTCTTTTTTTCACTAGCTAATCAAAAATTTAAATTATCTGCCAGAATATTTTTATTTTCAAAAAATTATCATTAACTTATTTAATATTAGCTGAATCGCTGATAACAAGTAAATGTTTAAAATTTTTAGGGGAAAATATTACTGAAAACTTAAGCTAACTGAATTGACATAGTTGAAGTATGTTAAAACAATGGAAATGTGACAGATGTTTTCATTTATCGTATATTTTCATATCAGCTGTCATCCAAACAGGTGATCTACCGGAATTTAGACAAAATGGGAAAATGTATGGTAAAGGTGTTGTTTAATTATCATCATTAATGGAAATAATTTTGGGGGCAAATTTACATAGAAATTAAGAGAAATTTTTTTATTTTTTTGAAATCAAATTGAAAACAAAAAAAAAGAAAAAAGTTGATATGGACATTTTTTTTTTTTTTGATAAAGACAAAAAAAATTTCAAATAATTAAAAGAAATTCACTGATAACATTGTTTAAGAGAAGTTAGAAGTACACTTGAATGATATAACTGCTCAAATGTACGAAATGTAAACTGCTATTGTTATTGTTAGTGCTGTCGTTGTTGTTATTGCTATTGTTGTTTCTGTTACTGTTCTTGTTATTGTTATTGCTGTTGCTGTTGTTGTTACTGCTATTGTTGTTATTCTTGTTGTTGCTCCTGTTGTTATTGTTGTTGTTGTGTTACTGTTATCATTATTGTTGTTGTTATTGTTGTTGCTGTCGCTGCTGTTGTGTTACTGTAATAGTTGTTGCTGTTATTTTGGTATTGTTGCTGCTGTTGCGTTACTGTTGCTGTTATTGTTATTGTTGTTGTTGTTGTTGCTGCTGTTGTTCTTGCTTGTTGTTGTTGTTATTGTTTTTGTTGTTGTTGTTGTTGTTGTTGTTGCTACTGCTGTTGTTGTCATCATTATTCCACATGTTTTTGTTGTTTGCTTTTGAAGGAAAAAGTTTTTATAATCTTTTGATAGAACAGAGATTTTAAGCGTTAAAATTTTAAAAGATTACTAAAAAAGTATAGGATAAATTGAAACTTTTGTAATGAAGAAGAAAAAAAATGATCAATGAAGAGTTGATCTATGATCAATCACCAATAACTTTAAGTAATTTTTGTTTACAAAATGGAAAGAGTTACAAGTAAAGCTAACAAATTGATGAAAAGCATAATTAAATCAATTTGAAAAATTTTTATTTTATTTTCATCATTTCTTTTAAATTTTAATTTCACTTCGATATTTTAAACATATAAAAATTTATCGTTTAGGATTTGTCAAAAATACTGTTTTGCTGATATTTCTTAGTTAGTTAAAGTTAAAAATATCTTCACACTGAAGAGGGATATCATTGAACTATCAACACATTGAAGAGAGATATCATTGAACTATCAGTTATCAGTTAGGTTGCAATTGATATCACTGATATACAGGTATCAAAAAAAAAGTACTTCTGTTTCATGGATAATATTTTCATTTCCTATAATCACCAATGTTTAATGGATTTTATTTTATTCAAATTTACATTTCCGACTTCAATTTTTAGAGATAATTTTCTTGTAACAAGCAATTCGCTTATTAATTGCAAAATAAAATTTTCAAATTAATTTACAAAAAATTAATTTACTTACAAATACAAATACCACACACACACACACAGAGACAGACACATAACACAGACACACACACATACACATACACACACATACACATCGTATGGACATTTAAATCAACTTATAATCTTCTTTCTAGCTTACCTTTTGGCACCTCACCTTTAATACATCACCTTCAGATAACATTAACAAGATATAAGATGTAAAATGAATTAATGCTTAAATCCGGAATGATCGCTTTTGTAACCAAAATTAAAGATTATTGGTACGACTATATAGTAACAATACGGTATTGCACCTTTACTTACTTTATGTTATTAAGTAATCGTAAACTGGAATAATTGAAATAGATTTTGAATCAAATAAACTGAAAGCAAATATATTTGCAAAAATTTTAACTTAGATTAATCTAATTCTTATTTATTTCAGTTTTTTCTTTGAATTTTAATAAGTTTATATGGGTTGTTATTTTATTCGAATATTATTAATTTGTTTTAAAAATAGCATAACTTAATTTAAACTAATAAATATAAACAAATTTTAATTTAAATTAACTATAGTATTCATTGATTTATTGCCTCATCAAGTCATTCGCTAATTGATTGCCTTATCAGTTTATTCATTAATTTATTACTTTATCAGTTCACTGAATTATCGTAGAAACCAAGAAATGGAATGATTTTTCTTTTTTTTTGATTTAATGATTGTGAATTTTATCAAAACAATAGTTAATTGCTGAGATAAATTGTTATAATATAAGATTATAAGCAATTAAATCTATCCTTTAGCTTATTAAGAGAGATTGATAAGTTGATATAATGTGATATCCTTGTAATTCATGCGAATAAATCTTCAGTTATAAAATTAATTTATTTCAAATTCGAAAAACCATCCTAAGAGTACAATATAAATTGAAATTATAGCATAAATCATT
>NW_018108280.1:138191-141129 GCF_000183805.2 Loa loa
TGAATTTTAATAAGTTTATATGGGTTGTTATTTTATTCGAATATTATTAATTTGTTTTAAAAATAGCATAACTTAATTTAAACTAATAAATATAAACAAATTTTAATTTAAATTAACTATAGTATTCATTGATTTATTGCCTCATCAAGTCATTCGCTAATTGATTGCCTTATCAGTTTATTCATTAATTTATTACTTTATCAGTTCACTGAATTATCGTAGAAACCAAGAAATGGAATGATTTTTCTTTTTTTTTTTGATTTAATGATTGTGAATTTTATCAAAACAATAGTTAATTGCTGAGATAAATTGTTATAATATAAGATTATAAGCAATTAAATCTATCCTTTAGCTTATTAAGAGAGATTGATAAGTTGATATAATGTGATATCCTTGTAATTCATGCGAATAAATCTTCAGTTATAAAATTAATTTATTTCAAATTCGAAAAACCATCCTAAGAGTACAATACGAATTGAAATTATAGCATAAATCATTATGAAATTGAAATTATTATCAGGATAATTTAGTAAAAAAGAATATGATAGTAATAAAAGATACTGTTTTGAAGGGAAATTTTAATGATTCCTTTTTCTGATAATGAATATCAGAATATTTTATCAAATTTATTTAATCATTTAATGAATGAATGATTTGTTTAAACAGAATTAAAAGAATGATTAATTATTACTTTAAGCAGTATACAAACTGAAACGATTAAGTAATGGTACAATTCAAATAGTTAATTTGAGTAAAATATACAGAATTTCTCGATCAAACATTATCAATCAAAATGAAAACACCTGGATAAATAAATGATAATTGATGAACAATGGTTAAAGAAGCGGCAAAAGGATAACAATGAAATTCCCTTGAGGCGCAAACATCCCATCCAGTTACATCACTTGAAATACATCAAATCGGCATGCTATGTTTGTTATGATTATTATTACTGTCGGCTTATTCCTTTTTTAATTCATACTTAAAAGACATATACCGCCCGGAACAAAGGGTCATCTTTTGTGATGTTCAGGAAGCTTGTAGGCATGCTTTTATAATGATTTCAATATAATGCGCCAAAAAAAAAGAAAAAATTTTTTTTATTCTTGCAGCTGGCTTTTTAACCTCTTCTTTTATCCTGTCACACTGTTATGTGACATTTCAACATCCTTAATTTCATAAGACAAAAAAAAAAAAAAGCTAAAGAAAATAGGTTAAACTATTTGTATATTTTTGGGATGAAAATTTATTCTCATTAATAATAATGATGATTTTTCCTCATAACAATCATTATTATCATTATCATAAATTATTTGTTGTTTTTTATTTGCAGAATAGCACTGTGAATGTTGGAATTGTCATATATTGTTATCATTGTTATCATCAGTTGTTATCATCATTCGAATCATTATCATTATCATCTTCATCAATTCATTAGCAATGCTAATAATTATTTGAGCTAGCTTAATTATTACCCTTACTAATTATAACTACAAATCTATATGTTAGCTATCAAAATTATTTTTCTTTATGATATTAGCTAATATATTTTTTCTGACAAACTATTATATATTATTATCCATTCATCCATACCTTACTTAAAAACTTTACAACTATGATAATGTATATTGCAATATGCAAATAACATATAACATGCTAAAATGCATGTATTCCTATATCCTACACTTCCATTATGATATACATTTGAATAAACTTTTAAAGTATAAGTATCAACTTTTTTAAAAGTAATAATAGTAGCAGATACAGTTGTGCATGCACTATCCAATATAACAGGTGCAGTTGCATGCACTATCCAATATAATAGGTGCAGTTGCACATGCACTATCCAGTATAGTAAGTACAATTGCATGCACTATCCGGTATTTTCCATTACTTGTTTTTTGACATGTGAAATACAATCACTTCCAACAGGAACCCTTCAATTAAAAAAAAAGAAACCGTACGGAATACATGCAGCTAATACGGAATAACCGGAAATAAAATTTGAAGTGTTCTTTTTTTACTGATCAAACACAATATGAATGCAACTTATAGGAATGATTTTGGATGGAACAGTAGGGGGTAGTTCTTTTTTTTTTTACTCCATGAAATATAATCACCGAAGTAAATAAATCCCGAAGTTATTGTCACCTATAACAGGTGCTAAAGAGGTAGGTGTGAGGGAGTGAGAAAGAGACTTCTCAGGTGACATTTGAATGAATATACATCTAAGCCATCTTTTATTTCACAATCATCTTAATGATATTGTTGTTTTTGTTATTATTACTGCTACAATATATGACCATCTGGCTAATTTTTTCATATTTTCAATAAATTTTCCAAAAAAAAATTCAAAAATTCTTAATGAATTAACAGATATGTAAAGTTAATAAAGTGTGATGTCAATTTGTCACAATCATATCATTATGTAAAGGTCATCAGAAAAAAAAGGTTAAAATTAGGTTAAATTATGTAAGCAAGTATTAAATATTTATATAAATAAAAAGATTTTTTTTTCGAATTTTACTGTAAAAACTAATAATACCTATTAATAATTGGAAATTTCTGGATCACATTTCCGGAAATCGAAATGATATATTCAAAAGATTCCAATATTATCCTATTTTGGATAATAAATTAAACTGGATTAAGCATATTTTGTTGATAAAGTTAATATATATACTTTTATATAACAATCGGTTGAACATTTATCATTTCGATTATCCATTTATTTCATCATCAAGTAAAATTATCACTTATTATTTACTGCCATTTACATTTGTCACTTACATCTTTCGTATATGTATATATCATTTTAGATTACCTTTTATTTCTTTATCAGGTAAAATTATCACTTATTATTTACTGTCATTTACATTTGTCACTTACATCTTTCGTATATGTATATATCATTTTAGATTACCCTTTTTATTTCTTT
>NW_018108280.1:141481-146119 GCF_000183805.2 Loa loa
TTTTTTTTGGAAATAATAGCAGCTGTTAAGCGTACTAATCCGGAATTTAATATCTCATTAATCGAATTAAAAAAAAAATGATATCCGGATTAAATGGATATTTTTATTCTTTCATAATTTGAAATATGGAATAGGCTAATAGTTGTTATTGAATATTTAAAGTAATACTTATTGTTGAATATTTAAAGTAAAAGAATGAAAATTGATTATAAAAAAAGAAAAAAATGTAATTAAGTAAAATTAAAATTTTAAATTTATTAATTGAAAATTTAAGAATAGAAAAACTGGTAGAATTCGGAAAATATTTATTCTCTAATCAATGATTATATAGTTGGGAAAACTTTTCAATTTCATTTCATTTTAAAAAAAAAGAAAGAAAAAAATATTGATGGGAAAAGATGGAATGGCTATTATTGTTACTGGTCATTTGTCCATGTTCACACATTTTTTTTTTTCCCAATATTATTTAACACATATCATTTTTAATAGCTCAACATTTTCTCACGTCCTATTTTTATAGTTATTTATTTTTCGTTTTGAATAAAATATGCATGAAAGGAAAAACCAGTTCCGTTGTTTGATGTGATTGTAATGGATTGAGATAGGTGTCATACAAACAATTGTCACTAAGATATGTTGAGCGAAGCACATTTGCATATCCAAATTTGAGCCTGGGAAAAGTTTCTTCGTTCATGTGTTGAGCAACCATTTTCCCAGCCCCAATGACCAAGAGAGGACAGCAGGTGCTACAGCGCAATGCCAGCTGTTCATAAAGGGTGTGGCTATTTCTATAGGTCAGGGAGGAGTTTCAGGTTTTCAAGGGGGTGTGTCAATTTGATAAACTTCTTCAGAATTTGCACATCAAATTGATGATAATAACGATACTTTCAGAGTCTAGCAGGCGCCAATTTTCATTTTACAGTGCATACATTTGAATCATCCGGTTGTTACTGATTTGAAAATGCGATTGCTCATTTCATCACCATCCTCATCAAGTGCTTCATCCGGTTCAGAATCCGATAATAGTACACAAATTCGTATTGGTCGAATTAAAAAGGCATCAAATGAGCAACGTCAACGATATCAACTGATGAATAGATTACGAACAATGGTACCAAATGCTCGAAGTGCTACAACACAACTTGAGCTATTACAATATATCATTGATTATATCTCCGATTTACAGGTTTGTTGAAATTAATTCATGCAAAAATTTTTATTTTAGATAATAAAACAAAAGAAAAAAAAGGGAATTCCGGATATTTCTTCTAAATTCCGGAAAGTATTGTTGAAATATTATGGAAAAAGTTATGTTAATTTATTTGGAAAAAAAAAATAAATAAACATATGATACATGTAAAAGATCACAATTCCGCTTTGTTTATTTTAATAAATTATATATAAAAAGCAATCAACATATTGTCCGTATTTATTTTTGTTAAACATTCGATATCCGGAATAATACATATCCGGATTGTTCGGTTATATTCAATTCGAGTAGCTTCGTTATTTTTCGATTTTTTTTTTTTTTTTTTTTTTTTGTTAATTTCACCCTAAAAAATTTAATTTATTTTGCAGCAAATTGTTGATGATGATGATGATGATAATGATAATGATGGTGATATTAATGATAGAAGGATATCAACTGTTGTACCATTTAAACAAAATCCAACAATTACTGATTTATCGCTTTTGTTTGCTAAGATTAGCACTACAACCAATATCACATCGATCAGTTCAATGAAATATTCCGCCAGACATGAATTCTATCAGAAACAAAGTAATCAACATATTCAAATTTCAAAATCTGATTGTGAATCACAATAAAAAATAATATCAATGTTAATATCAATGCCTCAGATATTATTGATTTTAATCATTTATGCTATATTATTGATCGATTCGATTAGTTGATCGATAGTTGATCGATCGATTGATCGATTGATGATCAATCGATCGCAGTAAAATTATATGAAATTGACGAAGAAATGTTTAAATTTTACGAGAATAATGAAAGAAAAGAAAAGAAAAGTTTTATTATTTTGTATGAATTATAAAATAAAGTGTTGATTAGTCTAAATTACTGATTATCAAAATGAATTCAAAATGAAATGAATTTATTTCTTGTAACATACTTACGTACGTACGTGTACGTCAAGCGTAACATACGTACGTAAAGTGTTGATAATTATTTGTTGCGTGGATTGTAAAAGAAAGTTTTAATTTAATCTCTTATTGTATTTACAATCATTGTGTTTTTTAAATAAATAATTATACTTTTTATTTAATTTAAAAATTATAATTATTGCTGTGATATTGATGGAAATAAATGATGAGACAATTTTCTACACTTTTATTGTTTTTATTTTTTTTTTTACTATACCTTTGACGACATGTCATTTTTTATTGCATATTATGAATTATTTTAAAAAAAAGAAAAAAAAGAAAATTAAATTTTTTATCTCTTTAAATAAATAGTTTTCTTTAATTTTTCCACAACTTCCAGTTTTAATTTAAATTAATTTTTGAATTACTAAAGTTTTACTATCCCTTAAAAACTTTGTAATTAATCGTATACAACTTTTGATTCAACGAAATTATATAAATTGTTTACTTCACTTTTTTTTTCCTCTAAACATTAAATAATCAAAGTGATGTTATTTGCAAATTCTTGAAAATGTATTGTTTGCGGGTGTATTTGCTTGTTTGTTTGTTTGTTTGTTTGTTTGTTTGTTTGTTTATTTATTTATTTGTTTACTGATAAATTGCCTTTTGCATATATTTTTTTGTTTTTTTTGTTTTAGAAATATCAAACATTTTCAAACTTTTCAGCATTTTCTCATTTCTCTATGATACAAAACAGAATGTAATGTTTTCAAAAAAAAAAAAAAAGAAAAAAGGAAGCGAAAATTGGTGAATTAGCATGATGCTATTGAATTGACACCTGGTGTACACCTGCTGTACATCTGATGCAAAGCTTCAAGCAATCATGAATTGATATATTTCAAGTGTCCTTAGCTTTAATGATTTCCTCCCACTCAATTGCATGCAAATTAAAAGGCCAAAAAAAATAAAAAATAAAAAATAAATAAAAATAATGACGGAATTGTCAAAATTAAATTCGAAATATCTTCAAATATTTTTATAGCAAAAAAATTATAAGCCTGAAATTATAAGCCTAAAATTCATCAAGTTGAATTCTCAGCTTCATGCCAATTCTTAATGTCTTTTTTGTTTTTAGAAAAAGTACATTTTGTATTTTTTTTGCATTTAAAATCTAAAAAGCAATTAATTAATTTATTTATTATTGTCCAGAATGATTCCATTTTAATTATAGGCGTTATTGTAATTAAAATGTGGCGATGATAGAAATGATACCAAATCTTTCAACAATAATACAAACAATGTCTTTGTAAATTTTTAAAATTTTTATTCAGTCATTTAGCGCATTTCATTTTCCTGATAATTTTTGAATTTCCACATTAACATACTGATACTGTATCTTATCGATTGTGGCCTAATTATGATAATCTTAGATAGGATAGGTTAGAAGAGAAATTAGGAAAATATCATGAATTATTATTTAAAATTTACAAAACTCTTAGATAATTGTCCGTAAATTTCACTTAATTTAACCTTAAAAAGAGTTAAATAATTTGTGGCCTTTAACAACTAGGCTCAAAACTAATGGTGCCTATATGTAATATATGTATGTAAGTAAGAGGGTCAGTCAATTCGTTAGCTATACGATGAAGCTAAAAGGAAGAGCAGCTGTCGTAGGCTTTATATATTTCATATGGCCATTGATTTTGCAGCAAAACCAGATGTCCTCTTGCATCCATCTGACACCAGATCCGTGAAGCCTCCTCCTGCTACTACTGCTTGCTGGTGTGTTGTATCTGGAAAAGCCAAGAGTTGATTGACCAGACTTGTTCCAGATTGAAAGCTTTAAAATAAGGCCAAAAAGCTATGAGCTATAATTCAGAGGAAAATATATTCCGGAAGCATTAATCTTTAAACATCTGCATTTAGAAATTTCATTGATATGAATCGAATTCAGACTGAATTGAAATTTCAATCTAAGTTTGGATTGAAATTTAATTCTTAACATTTAAATTTTAGAGCAAATTTAAGTATAAATTTATATAATAGCAAAAAGAAATTTGAATAATTCCAAATTGTTTACAATAGTAATTTGCAATAAATTGCTTGAATTAATTAATTTAAAAAAATGTGACAATGATATCATTGAAGTAATGAAAGAGCTTATCATATTTCCTATCAATCATTTATTTTCGATGATTATTTCAATTTTGCAACAAAAAAAAAAAAAATAGCTTAATTAAAGGGATATGCTAAAGAGATATAAAGAAAATTTTGGATGAAAGGAAGAACTGGATAGGAGTGATAAAAGGGAAATGTTTGCATGAGATAACGGATCAGTAATTTTAGAGTGGACATAGGACAATTATGAAAGGCATCGGAGTTCACAAAAGAAAGATTGCAAGCATTTATTGCGATCTAAGATAACAGAAATTGAAGGCGGAAAATGATTTTGTGAGAAATGGAATAAAAATTCGCCTAATCCTGATAAGAAGGATACAACTTTAATTTGCATATGGGAATAAATAAATCAAC
>NW_018108280.1:146725-148370 GCF_000183805.2 Loa loa
AAAAACCAAAAAAAATAAGACTAGTCATATGAGGATATATAATATACAACTATAACCATTGGTTACTGTGAACTTTTCTTCGTGTCCTAATCATTTGTCAACTACGCAATTGATTAACACTCTTGAAATTTCTTCAATATTATTAAAATGAAATTCTTACAAGAACAATTTCTTTCTTTAGTATTTTATAAATTAAAAGGAAAAAAAATATATAAAAATGCATAAATAGGAATAATGAAAGCATAAATTAAACGAGAAACATTGAGCTGTGACATTTTTGTGACATTTTTCCGTTCAGTTTGTGCTCTTAAGATTGTTACTGATAATTTACAAATTTATGCAATATTTTAATCTAAAATCTTGATATAAATAGAAGAAATATGCATGTAAAACAATTCTTAAATCTTCCTTTTTCTTTTTTTTTTCGTCTTATCTTGATGAGATGAACAAAAAAGAAAAAAAAAAATTTGCATAATGAAATAATGGAAAGTTCAAGGTGAAGATGGTTATGGTGACATTCTTCTGTCCCATATAATTTATTAGGGTTAATGATGACCTTGGAAAATTGCTTTCTTTTTTTTTAAGATTTTTTCAATGAGGTCAAGGTAATCACAATTACCAATCAAAATTTTAAACTATTTCTACTACAAAAGGTAGATGATGAGCATCGGGTCTTGTGGTGTAGTGGCTATCACGTCTGCTTCACACGCAGAAGGTCGCCGGTTCGAACCCGGCCAAGACCTGTTAGTTGAAACAACCTTTTGCTTTTGGCTCTAAATTTCTTGCAGTATAGCAAGATTAATTGATTAATTAATGAACAAATCCATCTAAATATTTGTAATATAATTTGAGTGATAAAATAAGCTTAAAACGATTTTACTGTGAAAACTGAGCAGTAATGATAGCATACAAATTGTCGTTTAATTTTCCGGAAATCCGGATTTAATCATTAATGGAAAAAATACAGTCAATTGAAGTGTGACACGAAATGTCATCTAACAATCATGTTTCAATTGTTTAGCTGGAAGAATTGAGTTTGAAAGAAGTTGAATTTACATCTAATAAATGCATAAATTATGTGTCACATAAGGGATACTACAAGTTATCACTGGACATTGTATCTGGTCAGTGATATATATATTACTGATGGATGATAAATTGAAACATTTTTACTTCATAAATTACAATATTATTATGCATAATTCTTCATCATTTTAATTTTTCTATCTATTACGGAGATAAAATCAGGAAAATCGATTTGAAATGTTAACAGGATCAGGAATGAAATACTTACCGTAACATACATCATCGAAGATTATCATTATGTTTAAAAGTATTTAAGAAATTATTTTAAATCTATTGAACAACTATCTATTACTCCTGTAATTATATATTTATATTCCGATAGATAAATGTACCGCTCAAGGACAGCATGAAGTGATCATTCACTAATGTGATACTTTCGCTATAGTACCCGCAAAGAAACCCGTTCAACAATCTGCACAAAAGTATTCCGATTTTAATTCCATTGATACCGTATGAAGGAAAAGAAAGTACCGCATCAAGCGAAATTTAATCAAAGACATTCCAAGGTTATCTTTTTCGGAACCAACGGATTCTCATTTAATTAGCTCACAAATTATTT
>NW_018108280.1:149234-151707 GCF_000183805.2 Loa loa
GAAAAAAAAAAAAAAAGCATTAATTTGTTACGAATAGCTAAAGCGGTCATATTTAAATGAGAAAAAATAAAAGGAAAAATAAGAAAAAAAAAATTTTTTTTTTCAATTTCAATTAAATATAATTTTCATTTCTTTTAAGATTTTATCATTTAAACCTTTTTTTTTCCTTTTTTTGCTCATTATTACTCCTTTTTTTTCCTTCATTTTTTGATTTAATTAAAAATAAATTTTTAATTTTTCTAATTCTAATTTAACTCGAAATAATTATATGGTTTAATTACTACAGGAAATATTAAATTAGCCTTGAACACAACAATTCATTTCTCATTAAAGGCGGCTTTGGATATCTGTAAATAGTAGACCTCCAAAAAAAAAAAAAGTAATCCCTCTAATGATAGTAAACTAAGTGGGATATATATATTTATATGGTAAGATGAGAGATGGTTTTGATCTCTTCTGTTGTTAATAATCATAGACTACCTATAGGTAATATGTGACAACAAAGCGTATATCAACAAAAGGTCTCACGTGGATTTACTAGTTGGAAAAAAAAAAAAGGAGCCGGATGGTTATTACTGCATTATTTGTCCTTCAACATGCTACTGTCATCCACTGAATAACTATACAATGAAATGGATGGATGGATGAATTCTGATGGTAAATTAGGATGATACATTGGGATAGTCATTAAATCTGTACCGCTAAAAAAAATGACACTGATAAGCTTATTATTAGCAATTTTTTTTTTTTAAATAAAGAAAAATGTGAAAAGATTAGAAGTATCAATTTTATGATAATTATAGCAATAGAAAAAGTGTTGAAATTCAAATAAAAAAAAAACTTTGAAAAGTTAATTTTGATCAAATTTATAAAGTGTCATATTGTCGCAGTAATTTTTTCTTTTTTTTTCCCCCCCCCCCCTCTATTCCTTCTCCCAAAGGTATGTTATTTTATTGTCAAATTTAATTATCAAATAGTAAAAAAAAAAAGAAAAAAAAAAGGTGTAAAGCATTGTAAATATACGTAAAATTGGTACAGCTGGCCTAGAAAGATAAAGCATTATATAGTAAAACTGAAAGCATAAGCAACTACAGATAGCACCTGGCCATTTATAATGTCCAGTGGTATAAACGAAAAGCCGCAAAAGACGTCATCCTGAAAAACAAGAAATCCTCCTCTCATCTAAATCAAAAATCCAATCGGACACCTGCGCTAATTATAACATCCATAGTCTTTACATTATATTGTCATAGCGCGGAAATGGTATGCAAAGAAAAGCAAAGATAGAAAAGGAAGAGCAGCTGATTTAATATCATTTGATAGTTTTATTTACATCCTTATCCAATGACAAATTATAATTAATGAATTACTGGTAACAAGGTGACAAATGACATACAGTTAGTTTCAATATGAAAAAATTTTTTACTCCATTTTATAAATTTAGCACAAAAATAGAAATTAATTACATTAAAGAGAAGTGTGATAATACGTGAATGATATGAATGATATGTGGGTGATATGTGAGTAATATATGAGTGATAAGTGAATGATAAGTGAATAATATGTCAGTGATAAATGTGTGATTTTATGATTGCAGAATTTTCGAGTGAACAGAAAATTGTAGTTTGGCATTGCAAAGAAGAAATGTTAAAAATTGATAAGTGACCATTGCATGTGTTGGCGGAAAAATCACGAAATCAATTAATTAATACAATATTTATTAAATTGTTATGTAAGGGATTAGAAATAATGGAATAATGAAATACTTATTATTAAAGTAATATTTCTGTTTAATCGATCATTTAATACCATGCAATTTTTTCCATCTAATTTTATGTAATTCTCGAAATTTCTGATTTAAATCTAATTTCTTTTTGATAATTCATTCAAGTAATGTGTCAATAGTAAATTGACAAATTTTATATAACCTTTTTTCTTTTTACATATGTAACGAAAATAAGTAATAAGAAATTAAAAAGTTATTTTTTCAAGATTGAAGATTCAATCAAAATTATCCTATGATAAGTGATTATTTTATGATAACGATAAGTAATGCATACATTGCTTATCAACGGATAATTGCGCCTAATCGATGGATATCATATATGAGTTATTTGTAATTCTTTGAATAAATATCAATCGTATAGATCAGAAATTGCTACTGTTACTATTATTATTACTACTACTGCTACTGCAATTCATCTAGCGCATATTTCTTGGCTTTAATTCATCTGGCACATATTTCTTGGCTTTGATGCAATTCTTTGGCTCATATTTCTCGGCTTTAATTCATCTGGCGCATATTTCTTAGTTTTAATTCATCTGGCGCATATTTCTTAGTTTTAATTCATCTAGCACATACTTCTTGCCTTTGATGCAATTCTTTGGCGCATATTTCTTGGCTTTAATTCATCTGCCACGTATTTCTTCCATTTAATTCATCTGGCACATATTTTTGGCTTTAATTCATCTG
>NW_018108280.1:151958-156314 GCF_000183805.2 Loa loa
CTGGCGCATATTTCTAGTTTTAATTCATCTGGCGCATATTTCTTAGTTTTAATTCATCTAGCACATACTTCTTGCCTTTGATGCAATTCTTTGGCGCATATTTCTTGGCTTTAATTCATCTGCCACGTATTTCTTCCATTTAATTCATCTGGCACATATTTTTTGGCTTTAATTCATCTGATGCATATTCCTTGGCTTTAATTCATCTGGCGTATATTTCTTGGCTTTAATTCATCTGGCGCATATTACTTCCCCCTTAATTCATCTGGTGGATACTTCTTATCGTTCCATATTCCTTGGCCTTAATTAATTATAAGATAAAAATAAGCTAGTAAACAGTGAATGCTATGAGATCCTAATTTTTGACTTATTATAAATGGAGGAATACTTTTTGCATACATCTGGAAGATCTGTTGGATAGAGCAGATGATGATAAGCAGACTCCGACCCCGATTCTAAGCTATATATTCCCGTATCGTGTCATGTTGTGTCGTTATTAGAAGACTAACAGCTGCACAATATAGGCCAGAAGCTACTACTACTACTACTACTTCTGCTCCTGCTGCTCTTATCCATCTGGTGTACACTTCTTGGCCTTTATTATATTTTATTTGTGAACACATTTTAATTGTAATTAAAATGATAATCACAAACTTAAAACATTTTAATTTTTTTAAGCTGATATGATATTTGTATTTGTTTTAATAGTACTAAAAAATATTATTAATGGAATTGATTGATTATATATTCGAATTTGATTATGTCAAAATTGAATTAAGTCGGTATAACTAAAGGTTACAGGTACCATCTGGTTGAGTACCTAATAATGATCAAAGTGTATTCAGGTGTTTAGGAAGAAAAAAAAAAGAGAGAGAGAGAGAGAAAGAGTTTACTCTTGTAAGAACAAACAAACATCAAAGTACATATACCGATCAACATTTTTATTCATCAACAAAGTACTTCAAAATCATACTAAACTTTCATCAACAAGGGACTGTGTTTTTAAAATTGCAATAACATGCAATTGCATGTTATGCATGCTTGCATTATTTGATTGAATTATAGCATGCTGCATGTTAAAGTAAAAAAGTTTTCGAAATTTTTATTCATCTATTACTAATTTGCAAAAAAATCATCTATCACTAGAGTAGTAGTTTGACAGTTTTTATAATGCAATAGTTTTATGGGGACATTTCTTTTAAGTTGACACTATATGAGAAAATTGGAAAGTGTCAATTTCACCACATTTCAAAAAAGGACGAAATTTAATTTTTAGTCTTTTAATTTCCTAAATTTAATTTAAAGTAAGCTTAAACTTGGTTGACAGTTAAATCACAATTATTTTTATCAATAATTATTTCTTATTCTTGTTGTCAATTCTTGTACTCATTGATCTTTAATTGGATTTAATTTTATTCTCCTTGATCCTTAATTAAATTTAATTTTCAGTCCCTCAACTTAATTCCAGTATTTATCAGAAATGATTTCATCCATTTGTACGATTTATCCATTTATCCGATTTCATCCATCTATAATTTAATTTAATTCTCCTTAATCTTTAATTAAACTTAATTTCCAGTCCTTCAATTTAATTCCAATATTTATCAGAAAATGATTTTATCCATCTATACGAAAAGAGCCATTATTTCCATTAGAAAGCAAAAATTACAGTAAATTGCTTATCCGCATTTGCAGCTATGCTAATATCACAGTACTATACCATAATAACTTCTGCAGGTGTTACATGCTCAACATTTATGATGTCGTTTGTTAGTTGCGCATACCTTTGCAATTTGATTACAGACACAAAATGTTTTATGTTATTAACCTTTCCAATACTTTTAGTCATTTGTCTATCTTTAACCTATGACCTTATGATACTTTCTGGTGCATATATATTAAAGTTTTTAGTTTATTTGATTTATGCTTAATTAAATTTGTTTAATATTTTTCTTTTATTTAAATATTTTTAGTCCTATTAATTAAAATTTTTTTTAGTTATTATTTTAATATCTCTTCAAAGCTTCAATATTAACTTTATACTTACATTGTTTATATTTAATCATAGCTAAAATTTTATTTTTAAAAATTTATTTCTTAAATAATTTTTTTTTTTGTAATGAATTTTGAACTTGAAAAAATTTGTGAAATTTATCGAAAAAATACATTTCAATTTCGCTTTTTTTTTTTTAATTGTCACACTTTTTTATTTCATCACTTTCCATGTTACGGTGTATTTCGGGCGTGGTCATAGAATAGAAATGATGATAAGGAAAAGGAGGTCGAGTTAAAGGAGGGAGGAGCGGTCATTGCATTTTAAAGAGTCAATTACAAAGGAGGAGGACACAAAAAGCACACGATGACAATTGGTGTATGGTTGTTTCTCAATCTTTTCAGGAAGGTATAATCCGGTATTTTCAAAAGTGATCCGGTCAATTTCGTTTACTATCTTTTCCTTCTATCCTTTTTTTTTTATTTTAATTGAGGATAAATATGAAATATGCTTGTGTAATTTAAAAAATAATCAGATATCTTTCATATTATTTAATTATTCATCCTATAAGCAGTTCTTTTTTCTATCATCGTTAGATGACATTTCGATAAGATTTAAATGATTCATAAGATGGTTGACCGAATGTATGCAAATTAAATTTGTTGAAATTTCACTATCTGCTCAGAACTTTTTATCATATCTAATATAATGAGTAATGATGTATCTTTAATGAATTGTATTTCTAAACTTATTAACTACATTTCAACTTTATCCCATCGACAATTATAAATTTAGTAATTTTTTTTTTTAATAATGGAAAGTCAAGTATCGATGCTTAAATGTTTCGTAATCTTTTTTTTTGAAAAAATAAAAAATTAAA
Organism: Loa loa; assembly: GCF_000183805.2. Taxonomy (NCBI): domain Eukaryota; kingdom Metazoa; phylum Nematoda; class Chromadorea; order Rhabditida; family Onchocercidae; genus Loa; species Loa loa. The sequence continues at coordinate 154,832 of NW_018108280.1, forward strand.
ATTATTTTCAGATACTCATCATGTCTTTATTATCCTCATTGCAATCATCACCAGAACCAGTATCTACACCTTCAACTATATCACCATCCACATCCAAATCCACATCATCATCATCATCATCATCATTATCATCATCATCGTCATCATCACCATCATCATCATCATCAGTGTCATCCAAATGTAAACTGTCAGAGTTTTATGAAGTACCGTTGCAAGGTGGTCGTATAAGTAAAACATCATGTAAACGACGTGAACATAAGCGAACAATTGCTAAATTGCGCCGTATGTTACCGTATAAGCAAAATTTGGTGGAATGTTCAGAATTGGAGCTTATCAATCATATCATGGATTATATCATTTCCTTGAGGTTTTCATTTACAAATTTTAATTTAATTCTAATTTAATTTTACAATTATATGTAACAATCACTAAGTGAGATGATAAAATGAAGAACTGAAATTAAACATTTTGGAAACATAAATTTATGGAAAATTAAAAAAAATTTTTTTAAACATATAAATTTCTTGTAAATTTATCAATTGTTTTATTTTCTAAACTTTTATTGCGTCGTGAAAATTTTAAATTTAATTTCATCCATTTTTAATTCAAATTTAATTGAAACTTAATAAGATCAATGTATATAAGTTAAATTTTTCATGATAATAATGGTGAATTTTTAGGAGATGTTACAATCACAAGAAAATATTGTTGACGAGAATCATTCATCAACCATTGATGTTACTAATTTGAATAGAGCATTATCACGATTTCATTTATGTAACACTAATAAACGACGACCTTTAAGGCTTAGCAAGCAATTATGCACTTAAAAATGTCATTTTATAATTTAATCATAATTCAAACTTTTTTTTTGAGACTTTAAAAATTTGTTTTTTACATTTTGATATGATATGAATTTGTTTTTTACATTTTGATATGTAAATTTGCCTTCATAAATTACCATATTACTCACCATTTTTATGCTATTGGCTTATTTGCAGCTTTGTGTCAAAGTTCAATTATTGCTGAAAAAGTTATGTGAACCAATTTTTGTTCTGATGATAAAGGAATCTTTATTATGATATTCTTGTCTTAACATTTTGTGATTGCTAAATGATCGATCCTAAAATTCGGCCCAATTATAGCTTAAATTAATTTTAAACAAACCGAAATTCATTGAAGAAAAAAAAAGCCTTTTTAAAAAGACATTAATAAAAAATAAGGAAAATTTTCCATCAACTTTTTTTCATTTTTAAATTTGATCTTAAATTATTTGAATTCAATTAACATCCAGTCTATTTACTCTTACTCAGTCATTTTTGCATATCAATTTCTTCCATAACATTATAATTGGCGCAAATGTGTAATACCGTATGAAAATTGAAATTAAACTGATATTTTAACTGTCAACGCAAAGTTTCCATAAATTTTGTCACTTTATAAACTTTTATTTTTATTTAAAAAATTACATTTAACCATTAAT
>NW_018108280.1:156540-160149 GCF_000183805.2 Loa loa
CCTTTTTAAAAAGACATTAATAAAAATAAGGAAAATTTTCCATCAACTTTTTTCATTTTTAAATTTGATCTTAAATTATTTGAATTCAATTAACATCCAGTCTATTTACTCTTACTCAGTCATTTTTGCATATCAATTTCTTCCATAACATTATAATTGGCGCAAATGTGTAATACCGTATGAAAATTGAAATTAAACTGATATTTTAACTGTCAACGCAAAGTTTCCATAAATTTTGTCACTTTATAAACTTTTATTTTATTAAAAATCATTTAACCATTAATAACCTAAATTCTTTTTCTTTTTTTTTTTTGTTTCGGATTTAAGACAAATGGTGATGTTGACATATGGTGTAATGTGCAACAGTTACTCGACTCAATTATTTCCAGGTGCACTACACAGGTGTCCTCATATATTTTGCTACCCTTACGACAAGTTTTATTTACATCCCGCATATTTACAGTAACAATTCATAATATTCATTGTATTCTATGAGAGATTCTGATAATAATGTGAAGTTCAACATCTGATATATTACTAGTACACCTGATTGTAGAATTCAATTTTTTTTGTATTAAACAATTAGCAATAATTAATATGCAAACCTTTTTGTACACTTAGCAAAATATTTTAAATAATTTATTGAAAATATTAAATATATTTGAATATTTTTTTCAACATATTTATTCATATCTTATCCTTAAAAGATTTATTAAATTTTAAAATTTTTAAAATAACTGTGGAATTTAAAACCATTTAAAGTAGCAAATATATATTTAAAAAATTAACAAAATTTTTTTAAGCAAATAATAATTACACAATATGTTTGTCATCTGCACAAAATAAATTAATTAATTTCCAATAAGTATTGTAAATGACCGTAAAAAAGCGAACGAAGCAAATACCAATTAATTACTGAATTTAAAAGTACAGTAAAACTTTTTTCGTTTTTTTTTTGTAAATTTCTGAAGTAAAAAATATTTAAAATAGCCTAGGATTTTTAAAAAAATTTTCAAAAATTTTATGAAAATTACAAAAATATTTGATCAGCAATAAATTTATCTACTTCTATGCATTAAAATACGACAAAAGTTTTGAACTTTTCAATATTTTTAACTTTCAAAATTAATTTGCATATTTTTTTAAAGTATTTTTATATTTTTTTAGTGTTAAAAAAGTGCTAAAAAAAAGTGTTTAAAAAAAATGCATCGTATTTATTTGTGCTAATAAAAAATAACGAAATTTATTTTTCAAAATAATAAAGTTTAATTTTGATAGTTAAAATTTTCAATTGACTGTTTGTATCGAACAATAAATTTTGTACATAATTAAAAGTTTAAAGAATTTAATTGAATTTTTTAATTGATGAATTTCACGAGGTTTCTTATAATTTATATTTCTCACTATTTTATTGAAATTTAATTGCAAATTTAACAATAACAAGAAATATGTTTTATGAGAGGAAAAATATCCATAAATGTGCAATGAGCACAAAATGATGCAGCACAATGTAAAAAGGTACAAATTGTCATAAAAGAGGGTCATCCAACAATTTGCGGTCTTTTTGAAACGAATAAGAATAGGTTTGGTTCTAATATATCGATGTCCATCTATTGTCCATTTATTTGTCCAGTTCCTGAATAATTACCGTAGTTCAAAATAATCGTCCACACAAAAAGACTAAATGAATGTTCGATGCATGCATGAAACAGTTATGCGGTATCTTTGTTAACAGATATTGGTGGCGGTGTTGTCGCTAATTTAAAAAGTGATCGTTTGCATTCGATCAAATTGTCCAAAATTAATTAACAGTACCGAATGAGAGTAATTAATTGATGTTTGGTTCATTTTGGATCAATTATTGTTGAAAGGTTTTTATTTGAAGTAAATATTCTATTTAATTTTTAAATAAATTTTTTATTTTTTTAATATATATACACTTATTATTAATAAATTTCGTATTTAGCAAATTTCAATTCATATTTCAATATTGCTTTTGGCTTTATTGCATATGTAATTTATATGGCGCTCTTGGCTAATTAATTATCATTTTCATGCAGTTCAAATAGTAATTTAATAACTTTGAAAAAATTGTTTAACCATTTCTAATTTGAAATTTTTAACTAAATATACTTTTACTAAAGTGTTACTTAACAAATGACAAGTAGGCCAATGATAAGTAGTGTAAATGATAAGTGGTGCAAGTGATAAGTAGACCAATAATAGGTAATGTGAATAATAAGTGGTACAAGTAATAAGTGTAAATGATGAGTAAATGATAAGTAAACCAATAATAGGTAGTGTAAATAATAAGTGGTACAAATGATTAAGTAAGTGTAAATGATAAGTAGACCAATGATAAGTGATGTAAATGATAAGTAGTACAAATGATAAGTAAGTAAACTACAATGATCATTTCATCAGTATTTTTAGATACCTGAAAAGATCAACAGGTATATTAGGCATATCCTAGCAAAGCTATTAGCATTAAAAGCTATTTCAAGCTGTTCAAATAAATCATCAATGATCGGTTACATATTGAGCACATACATATATCTGGTCTAATCCTGTTGGAGTATTTTATGAAGTAATTAGCATAAATGTCATTGATTAGCTCATTAATGCTTGCTTCAGTTCACATGATGGATGTTTTGTTGATATATAAGTGGTAGTGGAAGAAAGGAAAAGTGGATTTGAATGATGCAACAAACATCGCATCATCCTGAAATGAGTGCAGTCATCAGGAAATGCTGCTCCCGAGCAGCGGGTGGTCTCGTTTCCTCCAGAAGCTATGCTAAATTCAGTACCATACCATTCAATTTTATACAATATGCCCCGGGAACACATGGAATACCAGATGCTACCGTTAACAGCAACCATAATCATCATTATATTCATTATGATCTTTCATTCTCTTCATTATCATCATCATCATCATCATCATCATTTGTCATCAATGATCATATCATTATTCAGCTTATGCTAATTTTTGCATCATACTAAAGAATTAAGTTGAAATTAGGAAGCAATACAAATTTCAGATTTGATACTTGCTGATCTACGATGATAACAATGTAATTGCAACTTAAAATATGAAAAATTAATATAATTAATCAGTATTCGATTAATGAATAAACATTTCAAGAATCGATCACTGCATAAACTCTAAATTCAACTCCAATTTAAATTAAAATTTCAAGTTTGAAATAAACTTAAACCTATTAAATGTAACATTCAAATTTGAAATTAATTTTAGACCGAAAAATTTCTTATACGCTTGAAGTTTTTACAAATTTGAAAAATATATTTTTTTACAATTTCAAATTTCAAATAATGTTGTCTGCCATTAATATCGTTGACTGTTATTCCGCAATTGCAATTGCAGGACGAAATTTAACATAGAGACCGGATTTTAAATACTTCACTAGTTTTAATTGTTCCCAACAATTTCAACTATTCCCAATTTTTATTGAATAAAAATAAAAAGAAAAAGAACTACGAAATGTCATAAAGTAATGAATGCAATAATTACTGTTATATACAGTAATCATATTGGGACAAATATTTCACTTCACAACAGAAAAAAGACTATCATTATCTTTGGGTCAA
>NW_018108280.1:160395-164384 GCF_000183805.2 Loa loa
AGTTTTAATTGTTCCCAACAATTTCAACTATTCCCAATTTTTATTGAATAAAAAAAAAAGAAAAAAAGAAGAACTACGAAATGTCATAAAGTAATGAATGCAATAATTACTGTTATATACAGTAATCATATTGGGACAAATATTTCACTTCACAACAGAAAAAAAAAGCTATCATTATCTTTGGGTCAATTAAAAAAAAAAAAAGATGATAGTTTAAAGAATCATAAATTATTCCATCCACTATATATTATACATTTAGGATTTATAATGATAAAAATATATTTATTGATCTTATCATATCTTTATCAAATTCTCAAATAACATTAATATCATCATTATGAAAGCTAAGATTTTTATTTATTTCTTTATTTCAGCTTTTCTATTAATTGTTCCATTAATTAATTTACATATTGGAAAATTAGCATGTAGATGATACCAATTTGATTATTGGAAATGATTTTTTATCGTTTCATATTTTCAAAATCTTTTCAAAATTTATTTTTCAAATCGAATATCTTTGATATTCTTTTTATGCATCTTTAGGATTTAACTTTTACTAATTTTTTAAATTTAATTTTACTTTTTCAATAATCTTTGCATTTCACTGTCATAATTGTGATATTTTTTAGATTAAATATGGTAGAATTTAAGTAAAATTGAATAAAAATTTGGAAATTAAATATTTTTATAAGATGTAAAGGAAAGGTATCACAGTACACCGTAATATTTCATTGGTAATTTAGTATAAGCTATTGAAATGGGAAAGTGTTTAGTGATGAAAAAAAAAAAAGGGGCATGACCTCATATCGTAAAGTATCAACGATAAATCTTCTATGCAAACAAATAGTAAGCATACATATACACCTGTGCAGGTGCGTATTATCGCGATGAGAAATCAACGATGTTGCACTTAACTTCAACCTCAAATTTGCATATCATTTTTGTTAAATGTTCATGGGAAAATGTTAGCAATCGTTTTATATCATAAAGATCAATATCAGTACTATTGAGAAATCGAAATGAATCATTCATTCATGTAAATTATTTGAAAATTTACTCTTTTTTTTTTGCGCATTTTTAAGCGTTTTTTTTTTTGCATCATATGATTTAATAGCAGCAGGATGATTAATGAAATAATTATTGAAATTTCATATTGCATGCATTCTGCATGCATACACTTATTTAATGCTTGCATACTTGCAATATTATTATGATTGCTACAATAAGAAAATATTAAATATACATATTTTCATCTTTATGTTAATTAATTGCAAAATATGAATTTATGAAAGGAAAAGGAAAATATTTGCGCACAAAAAAAAAAAAAATTGCTTTTTCCTTTTTTGCGCCTTTTTTTTATTTATATTTAACTTTTCTTTTTTTTTAAATACTTTTTTATTTTGTTTTTTTTTTTGCTTTTTAGTTCGATTATTTTTTGCCATAAAAGATTTTATTTTATTTTCAAAAAAATTAAAAATTAAAAATTTCATTTCCTGAATTTGATTTTCTAGCAAACATTTCATCATTCGTTCCTTTTTTCTTTTTTCAGGAAATTAAAATTTCATTTATTGTTCATATATCTTCAATATAATTCATTTTTATTTGTTATTTCATAAGGTTTTATTTTTATTTTTTTTTGAATTTTTCGAATAAATATTTTAAATTGATTATAATTAATCAGAGTAAAATACAATATTTCAATCAATTTAAATATGTTTTTCCTCAATTAATGAATCATTTCTTACTTTTAGTAAAAGCAAACAAACAAAAATCATTAAACGAAAGGTCAATACTGGTCAAATTTACCAACCTTTTGGGCATCAAGTTTCCACCGCATTGTTGACATTTCTCACAATCATATCAAAAAAAAAAAAGAAGGAAGCTTTTGTTTGATGCATAATGGAAATATTTGCAAAAGCAATTGACATCAGAAGTGTCCTAAGAAAAGGGCACTGTATAAAGTTCCAAACATTATTTACTATTTCATTTTTGCGCTTTTCATTTTCTTGTCACCACAAATTTCTTTCATCCAATACTTTGTCATCAATAATTTTGTAAGTAATTTTAAATTTTCTTTTTTTAAATTTTTGAATTAATTAAATTAAAGTAATACGAGAAAAAAAAAATGTACACAATGATAATGTAAATATTATCGATGAAGAGAATATTTGATAGAAATAATTTTACAGATGCATCGCCTTAAAGTAGCGGTGTCCTTGAACTTGCGCAGTCATGATTGTCGTCATTACCGCTTCTCAGTGACTCTTAATTCTTAATGTCCTTTCCACTCACATGGTCTATAATTACCTTGATATCTTAGAACTTCACAATTGGATTGAAAGAGGGAGAAAGAGAAAGAGGAGATTCTACTATCATTAAAAATTCTACTATCATTATATGATTTGCTGAAATAAATTATGAACTGATTAAATTTGGCGGAGAATTTAGACAATTGCGCTTAAGATGAATTAAATTATTAATAAAAATAAAGTTTAGAAATTAAAATTCAATTTGAACACGTTAAACAATCATTTTATTCGTACAACTATTGCAATCATTTTAGCAGATAAATAAGTAAACAATAAATGTAATCTGATGATAAGTTATTTAACTTAAACTTCTTATCATCAGAAAGGAAAACTCACAATTTCATCTCAACAGATAATAATTTATTTAACCTAAACTTCTTATCATCAGAAAACAAAATCATAATTTCATCTCGAGAAATGATAACTTGTTTAATTTAAAACTTGTTATCAGCAGGAAAGAAAATTTACAATTTCATTTCAAGATGAATAAAACAAAAAATGTAAAATATGATAATTACAATACAAACATATTGTACATATCATTCAACTGATAAGATCTTATCGCTTCTTTTTTTTTCCCCCAAAATTACATTTTGAATGGAATGTAACCTTCAATTTATTGAGAGAATAAGGGAGAGAGAGAGGGAGAGAAAGAGAGAAAGAGAAAGGAAAAAGGTTGATTATTTTGAGAGGATGAATTTGGATGTAATTTTTCCTTTTTTTCCTTTTCTTCTACCTTTAATTTTGCAATCTATTAAAGATATGCAAAAACTATTAGATGAAGAGAAAAATACATAAATAAATTAGGAAGATAGGAAGAGAGAATGAATGTTGACAATGGAAATTGTGCTGAATGGATGGATGAGCAATTTCCGATTCTTTTAATGACCAAAAAGTTGAATGGAAATGACAATGAAAGTAATTATTTGAGGTAGGAAAAGGTAACTAAAAGAGGAAGGACATTGAAATGAAATGAATGAGTGAATGAATCGTTGTAACTAAAATAAGCGAAAGGATTTTCAAAAAAAAAAAGTGAAAAGTTAAAAGTGAAAAATGAAAAATGAAAAAATGAAAAAGTAGAAAGTGTAAAGATTAAAAGTTGAAGGTGAAAAATGAAAAATTAGAAAAAAAACGAAAGTGTAAAGGTTAAAAGTTAAAAGTTTTATTTCAATTCATTATTTATTTAATTAATTTTATTTCATTTCATAAAGTTTTTTTCTTTCTTTTTTTTTTGTTATTTAATAGTTTTAAATGATAATAACTGATAAGATAATTGGTATTTTATGATGAATTAATGGGTGTAAAAAAAAAAAATCTGAAATCATTTATGCATTTACTGATACTTCTCTTTTTTCCCCCTTCCCCGAACAAATATCAGGAAAGCAATACAAGCATCGATATGCATTATGGATTAGCAAAAGATAGGAAAGCCAATAAAGATTTAATTGAGTATTTGAAGTAATCCGTTCCCGTACTGACAAGGTCACCAAAAATCCGGAATGCAAATAAGATCGGAAATGACTGACAGTTTCATCACTGTCGATATTACTGGGCAAAATTATGGAGAGGTTTTGTATTGGTTTTAAGTGGCATCGATTTTGTTAAGATTTTTGAATTGATAAATGAATGAAAAAAGAAAATACAAAAAAAGTTAAATTGATCGATATAATATATTAACTC
>NW_018108280.1:164517-167013 GCF_000183805.2 Loa loa
GAATGAAAAAAAGAAAATACAAAAAAAAAGTTAAATTGATCGATATAATATATTAACTCGCTGATATAATTTATAATTTTTTGATCGATATAATCTATAATTCAAATTCAATACATTAAAATGAAAGAAATTACAGTTATATTTTAGGTTACCAATTTTTAGAATATTTTGTACTTTGACCTTTCCTTTAATCTTTGCTTCTTTAAACAAATGCATTAAAGTTTATCTTTTCTTGATAACATTATCAACAATGTATTCATCAATAAAAAATGAAAAGATTTTGATACAATTCGTTTGCTTCGTTTGTTTTTGATGCAATCAGAACTGCAAGTCTAATATTTGATGCATGCAAAACTGCATGTTAATGTGTTCGATGCAAGCGCATTGAATGCATTGTATCAGTAAATTACATGCAAAACTAAAATAAATTGCTAGCACATTCATTCCAAAATAGTCATTATTAGCTTTCATCATCTGATGGGGAAGCTAATCATTTCAGCTAATGAAGACATTCTACTAATGAAGAAGATAAGCATTTTCTGGTTAGCATTTTATCGGCCATCTCTTCGTTGCTAGGCTCATTATCATCCATTGCCTAGTAAGGCAGAAGTTTGTTATTAAAATAAGTTAAGTCAATTCTGTTATTTATGTTGAAAATCGACTTGACAATTGAACTTGACAATGTGTTAAGTCAAGAGATACACTGATTGCATGGATTGCAATATCACTACTTATCATATCATAGATTGCTGTATCACTATTTACCATAGACTGCAGTATCACTGTACCATTACTTATCATGGATTGCAACATCATTACTTATCATATCATACATTGCAACAATATTACTACTTATCATAGATTGCAGTATCACTGTATCATTACTTATGGATTGCAACATCATTACTTATCATAGATTGTAACAATATCATTACTTACCATAGATTGCAGTTCACTTTATCATTACTTATCACGGATTGCAATATCATTACTTATCACTTCACGCAATGTTTTTGAATATTTCTTAACTCAACTTTAAGGTAACATTGCTTATAAAACTGTTGCAATAATTTTATCACCTTTTAGGTAAAGCATGATAAATTTGATCTATTCTTGAATAGGCGAGCAGTATATTTAGTCTAACTTTTGAAAGTCATATTTAAAAATTGCTTCATTTTAATTGATCCTTCTAAGATAAGTAACTCGATATTTAATTAAATATTTTGTACGAATTTAATTTATTCTTTATTCATCGATATTATTTCACAATTTTTTCTCACTTTCCCATGAAATTTCAATAGTTTTCCAATAATGATATTAGTGTTATACTGTATGGCTAAAAAAAATAAATTTAAATTAAAACAAAATTTCAGAAATTAAATTTTATCTCAAAAAATGAAAAGGAAGAAAATAATCGCATTATTTTTTGTTACATTTGGCCTCATATGTGATGGAATTAAACTTGGCATTCTGGAAAGTGATCAAAACCTTGTCCATATCTGTAAAATGGCCATTAAGGATGGTCAAGATGCTGGACATTGCACTACTGATACCATCCAGTATACTAATAATACATTTTTTATATTTTTTATTGTTTAATAATAGAAATTTAAAGAAAAAAGAAACTAACTGTTAAATCAATTCGATATATGGAATAGAAGAAATATCATTATAGCTGGATAACACTGATAACACATCATTATATCATATAAATTTTATTACTGTAAATGTTAATTTTTAATTGTCTAAGAATTAATCAATGAATTTTATTTCAATTGTTACTTATTCATAAAATACTACTGAATGATTCCGGAATATTCCGGATTGAGAAATTTTTGGAAGAAGTATTTGAATGAAGAATAATTTAGGATATTAAACGCTACGATATGCATGATAAGCAATCCGGCAATGGGTACAGCTAATGCTATCACATTTCATTTTCAGGAACATGTAGAGGTTAGAGGTTATTTATTTAACCATTTGTTGATATTTATAATTATTGCTAAAATTTCAACTATCATATCTTATCAATGTAATTTTAAGGCATTCATTGATTCAAGATGTGAAAGTGAAATATTGGAAATAGCTAGCTTAGCTAGTTTCTGGAATTCTCCAGTTATGATAAGAGCTGTTACAAATCCTAGTATCAATGATCAAGATTTATATCCTACTGTTGTACAATTTGGTCATATATCTACGCTTGATTTTACATATGCAATAAAATCTCTCATTGATTATCTCAATATTACTTCGGTAAAATATTTCTATTTTTTCTTTTTTTTTCATTTTTTAAATATTTTAAAATTTGATTTTTATGTAAATTTTTAATAAGAATGAAAGTAATTCTAAAGGAAGTTTAAATTTGAATCTATTTGTATTTCAAATTGAATTTCAATTTTGATTGTGAATAATTTGGTTCGAATATTTGTTTCAAAATTCATATTTAATTTCAAATTTAACTCCATTAATGGTAATCTAATTCAATGGAATGTATTG
>NW_018108280.1:167162-170172 GCF_000183805.2 Loa loa
TTTTGATAATTTAATAATCAGTTTTGTTAATTTGATAAATGAGATCATTTTTAGTTAGCTCCAATAATTGAAAGATATAAATTGATGGAAGATAAACTCAACGAACGACTCAATTTTACGGTAAAGAAGGTGCATTTTTTGCAACAATAAAACTAGTAAAGGAAATGGAAAATGGAATAGGATACAGTAGGATAGTTATGGTAATTATCGCATTAGACAAAGCTAATATCGTGGTAATACATTGTACTGCAGAAAGTCACTTAACAAAACTGTTTTAGTGTTAATTGCATATGAATGTTTGTTACTTGATATTTGATACTGTAGAAACGATGGTTGTTTGATACTGTAGATTAAAACTTCACATATTCCTTTATAGGAGGAAATAGAGATGTATGTGACAATGTATGATGCATGTTATGGTTTTTGTTTTGGTACTAAACAGAGCTCAGTGTTAGATGGCAAAAAATTTGCGCAATCGATGAGAAATCAACATTTCACTAGTTTGCAACATACATTCATTTTTTTTTTACTTTTAATCTTTGATTTCAATCTTTAATTCTTCAATCTTTAATCTTTGATTGCTCATACAGCAGAACTGAACAAAATTTGTAATTATGTATCGTTGTATATTTTCCAATGATTGCTAATTAATTAGCAATTAATATTAATAAATCAACCAAACAATTTTGAATATTTTAATCTAAGAAATGTATTATTACTAAGATTGAATAATTATAAAAGTAAGATTATTTCATTTTTATTACAGATATATTTGGAAATGTCACATTAGATGGAATAGCAAAACGTTTACAAAATTATGCATTTCAATGGTTATCATCAGAAAATGATAAATTTCAACAAGTTATGAAATTATCAATGATTGAAGCATCATGTACAAATGAAAATAAATGCTTCGATTTGGTGACTACTTTTTCTCTTTCTGTCTTTTTTTAATTATTTTAAACTTTTACAATAATTAAAAGTAAATGGATTTGTTTGGAATTCAGGTATAATTGTGCACCTGATACGGTTAGATATAAAAGAATATCAAGAATTATTAATTCTATTATTATTTAGAATTTAGGTATAAATTGTCATGCCGGATACGGTTAGATATAAAAGAATATCAAGAATTATTAATTCTATTAATCATTCTTTTTTTTTGAATATTATAATCATATTTGTTTATTTGTTTTATTACTAATTAAATAATGCGCAAAAAAAGAAAAATGAAAATGTACATTACAGGAAATGGAAGTTACAGATGAAGAATTTCTGGAATAATTACAAAAATGTCACAATCAGATGCATCAAATGTGACAAGTCATTTTTTCCCACTTTTCCACTAATGGCAATCGGTTCCGCATTTGGTATAGTGCTCGGTTCAATCATTTGGTACTTATATCAAAGAAAGTAATGAAATAGCTATAAGTTATACTTTAAAATATAAAGTATAAAAATGCTGAAGAGTTAACTTTTGGATAAGTGAAAGGGTTCATATTGCATTAATATCATATCATATCATATCTTATCACATTCTATCTATTGTTATTGCTTTCAGCTTAAAGTTTATGTGAATTTTAAGACATCTTTCATCGAAATTACAATGAGAAGTTAGGTATTTCAATTTTAGGTTAGGTAATATTATTGATCGGTTTTTTCAAATCTAGTGGTCCAGTTCAATTTTCAGAAAAAAATGCATTTTTTTTTTCGAAATTTTATAATTTTAATATTTTCTTTGATAATTTAGGATGGTAATATTTTAGGAAACATTTAGAAATGTATCGAATGTTTTGGAGGATTTCAAAAGAGAATTTAAAAGTTATTGAAACTAAACGGGTTATTTAATTTCTCTTTTTTTTTTTTTTCTTATATATGAAAAAATCTTTTCCACGTATCAAATTTTATTAATTTAACTAAAAAGGGATATTTTTTTCCTTCTTTATCTCTATTAAATTTAGTTTATTTTAGTCAAAAGGACATGCAGTAAGTGATAATTTAAGTTATAAACGGCGACAATTGGATTCCTATGCATTGGTTGGTACATTAAAAGCTGAATTTATGTGTTTTAAACAAAATAAACGAATTCCATGGAATAAAGTGGAATTGAAATTTCTTTACGAATTGAAATCATTGAATCAAAATAATTTAACAAATTTTATTGGAATTTGTTACAATGATTTGGATCGTTTTTATGTATTATATACATTAATCGAACGTGCATCATTGGAAGATTTTATTTATGATCAAAAATTTAATGTGGATAATACATTTAAATGTGCTTTTATCAGAGATATTTTAAAGGTTAGTATCAGTATTATCATTTGGTATTTTATCAATGTTATCATTTAGTATTTCATCGATGTTATCACTTAGTATTTTATCAGTATTGTTATCATTATCAATATTACCATTTAATATTTTATCAATGTTATCATTTAGTATTTTATCAATATTATTATTTAGTATTTTGTCAATATTATTATTGTTATCAATACTATTGTTTGGTATTTTATCAATGTTATCATTTACTTTATCAATATTACTATTATAAATACTATCATTCGGTATTTTATCAATATTATCATCTATTATTTTGTCAATGTTATCACTTAGTATTTTATCAGCATTATTATTATTGATATTATCATTTAATATTTTAATAAGCAACAGTTGTTGCAGTTTTCGGGAGGAGTAAAAAAAACAAAAAAAAAGTTTCAAAAAATGGTTTATCACATTTTTGATTTTAAAATTAATTTGCAAAGTTTAATGCAAAAATTAAATTGATATATTTTAGGGATTACAATATTTGCATAAATCATCGATTGGTTATCATGGAATGTTGTCATTGAAAACTTGTATGATTGATACAAATTGGATTCTTAAATTAACAAATTTTGGAATTTCAAGTATGCTAAATGAATTGATTGATCGGAATTATATACATATTTCAGAATTGATTCCTGCACATTGTAAATTTTTTTTTTTCTTCTTCTTAAGATATAGAAAA
>NW_018108280.1:170636-174806 GCF_000183805.2 Loa loa
GTATTTTATCAGCATTATTATTATTGATATTATCATTTAATATTTTAATAAGCAACAGTTGTTGCAGTTTTCGGGAGGAGTAAAAAAACAAAAAAAAGTTTCAAAAAATGGTTTATCACATTTTTGATTTTAAAATTAATTTGCAAAGTTTAATGCAAAAATTAAATTGATATATTTTAGGGATTACAATATTTGCATAAATCATCGATTGGTTATCATGGAATGTTGTCATTGAAAACTTGTATGATTGATACAAATTGGATTCTTAAATTAACAAATTTTGGAATTTCAAGTATGCTAAATGAATTGATTGATCGGAATTATATACATATTTCAGAATTGATTCCTGCACATTGTAAATTTTTTTTTTCTTCTTCTTAAGATATAGAAAATTAAAAAAAAAAAGATGATGAAAAGAATTAGTAAGCAGATTTATAATTAATTAATCGTTAAATTTGTTAATTCATTCAAATTTAATAAATTTATATGATTTAAAAGAAAAAAAAACCTACATTAAACACTTGCAAATTTTACATCCGTTGATTTTAGTTTATATCACAGTTGCACCAGAATTATTAATTGGTATTCAAATTGGATGGAACTTTCCAAAAGGGACAATTACTGGTGACATTTATAGCTTTGGAATAATGCTTTACTCAATTATTTTTCGGGTTAAACCATTTGATCGACTTTCACTGAAAGGTTTTAACAAAAATCATTCGTCTTTTTTTTTGAAATTTTTTCCGAAACATTTAAAAATCTCAGAAACGATCTTCCGCTAAAAAAAAAAAAGGAAAGGAAATGAATGTTATCATTAAAAAATTACCATATTATCATTATCATTAAAAGGTAAGCTAATTACAGAGGTTCTTCATAATGTGGTTCAAAAATCATTGCGACCTCATACTAATAATGATAGCAGTGATCCGGTCAGTTTCAAATGAATCCTTTTTTTTTTTCACTACTAATTAATTTAAATATTTCTTAAAACCTAATGAAAAAAAAGAGCGAACTTTCGATAATGAAAAATTATTTCAGTTATTAATAGCTAGAAATATCACTCGACGCACTTTTTAATTTATGAAACAAAAATGAAAGAAAGTTTAAAATTAAAATTTTTATAGTTAATAAAATTGATGTGTCAATGCTGGAATTCAATACCAGAAGAACGGCCAAAACTTGAAATTATTCGTGAAACTGTTGGATCAATTTTTTCAAATTCGTAAATTTTTAACCAATTTGCTATAATCACTTCCAAATATCCAATAAATAATTAAATAGCACAATATATGCTTACAATCAAAAAAATTTTCCTCATCTTGAAAATTTTTATTAAATTTGAAAAAGTTTTGATAGTATATGAAGCATTACTTTCTTTTTTTTTTAATTATCCTAATTAACTTAATTAAAACCATTTTCTCATCCTATTTAAAGTAATTTTAAATCCAAGTTATTTTAAATAATTTGAATAGAAAAAAATTTTCTTTAATTGAATACTTTATATTCAGGTTACTTTAAAAGTAATTTAATTCTATTTTTTTCAGTAATTTAATTTTTGCTTTAAAGTAATTTAATTTCAATTTCAATTTTTTGAATTAATTTTAAATCTTCATCTATTTTTATTTTTTATCTAATAATTATTTAAGAAAAGGTAATTTGGTGGATCAAATGATTAAAATGAATGAAAACTATGCTCAAAATCTTGAGAGGATCGTCGCCGAACGAACTTCACTTCTTGTTGAAGCACAAGAACAAACTGATCGCTTACTTTGCGAAATGCTACCACCGTTTGTTCTATTTCCAAATTATTTTATTATATAATATAAAGTTTTAAGAATGCTTTTGTTAATTAAAGATAAAAAAAGTTTTTCAAAATTTTAAAAATTGAATTTTATTTTTTATTTTTGAAAATATTAAATAAAAATATCATCAGATCCATAGCAATACAACTTAAAGAAGGCAAAGCAATCATTCCACGAAATTATGAATCAGTTACAGTTGGATTTTGTCAAATTGTTGATTTTATGCATCTGATGGAGCAATGCACACCTGCACAGGTTTACAGCATCCCTTAATTATTGATCATACCTGAGATTTATTTATGTAATGAATTAAAGAAACATTGATATTTTCAAAAAATCATTTATTTTGATATTAACATATTTAGAAAATGTCATGTTTTATTGCCTTCGCAAATTTAACTTTACAAAATTGCGGTACTGTAATTTACTACAAATAAATTAAAAATGTAAATTTGCATATAAATACCTTAAAATTTAAATAAGCCTATAATTGTTGAAGTTGGAATAATGTGACAAGGATGGCTTGATTCATAGTACAATTATCATTTTAGGTGATTTCATTTTTGAATGAAACATTTATGTGTTTCGATGAAGTAATCAAATGTCATGATGCTTATAAAGTTGAAACAACAGGTGAAACATATATGATGGCATCAGGTGTACCAAATGAAAATGGTGGCCGACATATTTTTGAAATTGCTGAAATTGCACTTAAAATACGCGAGGTTTTTTGCATTTTTACATTGAAATAAGTTAGGGACATTTCCGCCATTAAATATGATATGATATGATAAGGATGATATCTTATCAAATTATATAAATTACTTTTAAAATTTCATATATTACAGAAAACTTTTTCCTATAAAGCTATTGATGTACCAAATTGGTTTCTTCGTGTTCGTATTGGATTTCATTGTGGACCGATAGCTGCTGGTGTTATTGGTTTACGTTCACCAAGATATTGTTTATTCGGTGATACGGTATTTTTTTTTGAAAAAAAAAAAAAAACTTGACTTCAATTTATGCAAATTTCCTATATTTTTAAAATTTTAGAAATAAAAATTTGAATCATGAAGAGGGTTTTTTTTCTTTTTTCAGGTAAATTTTGCATCACGAATGCAAAGTAATTGTGAACCAAATCAAATACAAGTAGCTGAAAGTACAGCAAAAATTTTAATGGAAAATTCTAAATATAAACTTACAAAACGTGGAGTTGTGAACGTAAAGGGCAAAGGTCATTTGTTTTTTGTTTTTCTTTTTTTTTTAATTAATATAATTTTAATTAGTGATAAAAATATATCAAATATTGTATTGTTGTAGGAGATGTAAATACGTATTGGTTAAATGAATTTATCCTAAATGAACAACAATCAGTTGATGTAATAATGCCGATTTGCAACATACATCATCAAAACGCTAAACACTGATACAGGTTTGTCAATTGTTAAGTGATCATATCATTATCATTGTTATCAATGATTCAAAATAATGTTGTTTATTGATTGATACAGATATTGCCAAGATTTTTCCTTTTTTTTTTTTTTACCATAAGAGTTAGAATGGTTTAAGAAAAACTAACAAAAAAATTCAATTTAATTTAGTCTATGATCTATGAACATTGCTGATCATTAGATCAAATAAATTAAATTCTTCTTTAATAAAATGAAAATTGTCATCAAATTAAAGAATAATTTAACTACATATTTGTAAAAAAAAAAAAAAGGTTTGCAATTTTGTCATTTGTCGTATATTAGAATTAATTATTTACATGGCATGATCAGTTTATTGCAAAATGTTAAGATGATCACGACGAATGATTGTAACAGAGGAATGAATGATAAGAGTTATAATTTTAAAAATTAACTTTAATTAATTGTAAGCTAAAAAAATCAACAGAATGATAAGAGAAGAAATAATGCTAAAAAAAATTGATAAAGAAAAAGCTTCTTTTTTTTCTTTTGATTCTTAACAATATTGCAGAAATTAAAAGCATTGTGAGATGATTGTAATATGATCAATTTCATGAATGTTGACAGTGATCGGAACGGAACTGATATGATACAAAGATCATCAGTGTGTGATTTTAATTTAATCAATTCCTATAGTATGCGTTACTTTCATGAGTAACATTACTAATTTTATTTAAATCCAACAATCCTATGAATGCGAAATGAATTTAAATTAATAAAAAAAATAAAATTAATGATATTTGGAAAATTGAAATTTAAAAAGAATGTGTCTGTCCATTGCTGGAGAAAATTTGATTTCCCTCTAATTATTATATGATAACAAATCTTGAGACTATTAAACCATATGTTTTCAGGCAAATTTATTAGATACTAGATATCTTAATTTTAGAACTTCTAAC
>NW_018108280.1:174977-182584 GCF_000183805.2 Loa loa
CTTTTTGATTCTTAACAATATTGCAGAAATTAAAAGCATTGTGAGATGATTGTAATATGATCAATTTCATGAATGTTGACAGTGATCGGAACGGAACTGATATGATACAAAGATCATCAGTGTGTGATTTTAATTTAATCAATTCCTATAGTATGCGTTACTTTCATGAGTAACATTACTAATTTTATTTAAATCCAACAATCCTATGAATGCGAAATGAATTTAAATTAATAAAAAAAAATAAAATTAATGATATTTGGAAAATTGAAATTTAAAAAGAATGTGTCTGTCCATTGCTGGAGAAAATTTGATTTCCCTCTAATTATTATATGATAACAAATCTTGAGAATTATATGTTTTCAGGCAAATTTATTAGATACTAGATATCTTAATTTTAGAATATCGTTGCAAAAATGTTTGAAAGCTTAAAAACTTGTAAAATGTTTATTCCAATTGGTTAAGTTTATTCACTTAATTATACTTACGTTACTTAATTGTATTTTCAGAAAGAATTTGTCAAAGTTGTTAAACCAGATTTATCAAAGTAATCAAACCATATCCAGCTTATTTCCAATAAAATTTAATATTTCAAAATTAGGTTTTTGTTCTTAAATAGTTCTGTCAGCTAACAGATTTTTCAACGATAGATGAAGTAGATTTGTTCGAATTTTTAATGGAATCAACGGATAGATGCCATTCTGAGCTCTTACAACTTTTGAGTGTTTGTCGTTGAAATCGTAATGCTGCATAGTAACCGTCACGAATTGAAGTAAACATTAACGATGTTAACTGTGACCATGCCATAACTGTTTCGGTTGGCTAAAATTAATAATTTAACATTTAAATTATGCAAAATTTAATATTATTTAACGTACGTCACTTAAAATTCATTTCGAAATTCATTTGTGATTAAAATAACTAGCATAAATTGGTATAGTGGATAATGTGATAATAAAATTAGTTTTAGCTACGAACAAGTTTAATGACGAATTAATTAATTACTTGATGATTAGCCATGTCTAGTATGATGCATTCAATTGCCATTGCATCAGCTATGCTAACCCAAAAATCAGGTTTGAAACCATATTTTTTCAACGGTACATGTCGTTCACCGTAGTGTCGTGACATTTCTTTCACTGCTGCTACATCGTGAACCTGAACGACGACAGGTTAGCATTTTTACTCGACCTTGACCTTCCATCAACTTTTTCACTGTTGTTCAAATTATCATTCATAATCTTGATAATACCGTTTAACTATCACTCATAATCTTGATAATACCGTTTAACTATCATTCATAATCTTGATAACACCGTTTAACTATCATTCATAATCTTGATAATACCATTTAACTATCATTCATAATCTTGATAATACCGTTCAACTACCATTTATAATCTTGTAATACTCCAGCTCGTCTACAACAGCAATAGCTCTTTTCCTACAAAACCACTATAAAAAATTTCAATAATTTTTTTGATCAATTCAATCAATAATACCTATTTTATGTAATTCACCTTGCTTACAACATTATTCAGGTAATCACGAAGCTCAGCAGAAGCATTTAACCATCTTTCTTTACCCAGAGCAAATACAAAACTGAAAAATTTGAACAGTTAAATTTATAATCTCCCATATTTAACTTTATTTAATGCTTTATTCAATCTTACTTTTTGATTTCTAATTAAAATGAATAAAAATAAGTTCCAATACTTTGTTAATATCTTTTCTCAAATTACATTCCACATAATCTGTGTATTTCTTTTTTTTTTTTTTTTGTTTAACAAAATAACTGTGATATGTGGAATGGATAATATTCATTTGTGATTTGAAAATGTCAAAATTAAAACCTTTGATAATCAGGACGTTTCTCAAAAACTCGCATACATATACGATAACCAATTTTGTTATGATGATTACCAAAACAGGCTTGAATAATTTCACGTCCCTGGGATGAAATTGGATGACATTTGGAATTGCAATTACGAAATGATTGTCGTGATCCGTTATGATTCGATGATCTAATTGAAAAATTCTCCATTAATTGTTTTCAAATTGTTTGTGGGAAAATTTTTTTACTTTTAAAAAGGAAAAAATAGAATGAAATCAAAAAATCGATTTTTAATTCCATAAAGAATTACATCCATTTCTGATTAATTTTAATTTCAGTCTTTTCCAGTATATTCGCGATTGCTTTTAAAAGAGCATGAGAGAATTTATATTTGGAAAGACTTAAATTAAAATTAATTAGAAATGGAATTATCGAAATGAAAAAGTAGTTGTTAGGTAGTATTTTTGATGCATACTTTTCTAACTTGAAAATCAAATAGTTTGCCGAAAATATTTCAAACTTTTTGTGATTCCAATCAAATTTTACAATCTATAAATTTTCAAATTCAAATTCTTTTCAGTTTTCAAATTTCAGCCATATTGTCATTTTCCGCCATTTGCAGAAAAAAATTTTATTAATGGTACAAAATTAACCTGAAATAATTTGGCTTCTGTTTTGATTTCAAATAAATTTTAAATTATCAATGTGTTTATTCGTAAAAAGTTTTTGATGATTTGAATCATATCTTGAAAACATTTTTCCCTACGAATATTCCGAAGAACTCACCTACCTCGTTACCTTTGAACTTTTTTGCATACTGCTTGCAATTATTTCTATCTATTCGCAAAAAATCTCCCAATAATTCGGTCATATTCCTATTTTTTTAAAAAAAATAAACTAATGATAGTAACCTGATTCGAGTTTGTGATTGATTACGCTTTGCGTCATTTCTTATATATTTCGAATTTCTACATTTTGGTCGCATCAAATGTCGCACATTAGTTTCTGAATCTGATTTCCATTTCCTATCATTCATAATCTTCTTGCTACAATGAATCATCATCTTGTCCTGTTGTTCGTAATAAATGGTCGATTTTAACTTTTCCGGAAATGATTCCTGAGAGATTGATAACTGTTGCTTATTTGCAACATATTTGTCGCAATGTTTCATATTAATTTGATGCTTTAATCCATCAGAATCAGATAATTTCTGCGAAGTATCATCAGCCTGATCATTTAATGCATCCATAACCATTTTCTTCCCTTTATTCCATGAAATACGATTACCCATTTTGTAAATTTAATCAATAATCAACTACAGTATGATACAGTATGCCATTATTCATTACTCCATGATGAGCAAGAAAATTTTTCGTTTGATTCTCGAATTTTCTAGAATCATATCGTAAATAATATTTGTAATAAATGACCAATAAGTACATTCGAATTTTATCTTCCTTCTTTGAAATTTTAAATGAATACAATAAATGGTGATAGTTAAATTATCAGCACTAAAATAGGATACTTGATCAAATCAATAATCTCATATCACTTGAACTGATAGAAATTTCTATGGTACCATAATATGGAATCATGATAAACTACTGCATCATTTTCATAAATATCAATCGGTGATTAGTAGGGCGAATGAATAAATGCTTTAACTGGAAATTAGTGATAAGTTGATTTATTGAATGAAGATAAGATGTGTGATGTACTACTTATTCAATAATTCTTATCATTTATCATTGATGATATGGAAACACTGGGAGACAATGTTATCATACTTGTGATATGTAATATCACTAGGAAGATATAAGGTGGTGAAAATGAAAAAATTGAAAAATTCTAACTAGTGCAATCTATCAAGAATGTCAATCATTCGTTATGACAATGTCAGAGAAGTTAAAAGTTAAAAGCTATAATTAATGAATCAATTTAAAATATAATTTTATTTATTTGTTTTTAGAAAAAAAAATTTCTAACTTCTTTTACCTGCAAAAACAAAAAAAAAGAAAATAAAAGACGATAGGAAGCTTAGAATAAAGATTTGCATAAATTAAAATGCATTATTGATTTCAAATTTGAATAGGAAATAAATTTTGACAAAAAGAATTTGTAAATCATTCAAAATATTAACTAATTAATTTTTTTTTTATCTGCTAATAATTAGGGGAAAAGATATTTTCTTCTAATATAATGATTCCCAAATAGTATTCCGTAAACAAGCAAAACCATTGATAATTGACCATGAAGACTAAAGTACGGTAAAAATTCTTTTCCTTCTTTTTGATATTATAATATTACACTCTAAATTTTATCAACAAAAAAATTTTGATTGAAGTTTATTTTTAAATTAAAAGAATTATAATTTATGTTATAAATAAAAAAATCATAATGACCAGCGGTCAAGAAAAAGTTGGTGAAAACGCTAAAAAGTTCTAGTTAAAGTCTTCTCTTTCTTTTTTTCAAATTAATGCAATTTGTTATTTTTAAACCTTACGCTTTATGTTACAAATTAAAAAAAAAAACCCAAATGGTCAGTTGGTCAAGAAAAGATTGAAATTCACTACTTTAATGTGTTCAAATTATCATTGTAAATAAGATGTTTATTTGTTTTTAATAATTGTAAGTAATAATGAAAAAGTTCAAAGTTCATTTTGAAAACAAAAAAAAAGCAAAAAAAATAATACAAAGCAAAAAAAAAATTTCAATAAAAAAAAAATAATGAAATAGATGAAAAGAAAAAAGATTTTAAAAGTAAATTAAATTGAAAAAGACGAAATTTACACAAATTCTGAATTTGTTTGATATAATTATCATACAAATATTTCTTTCTTTCTTTCTTTCATTTTAGTTTGACACATTTGATAAATGTGAAAGTATTATTTAATGGAACTAAAATGATGATATATACATATAAAGAATTGATATTTATCAATAAAAAATATACAAATAACGCCAATATTTCAAATAAAAATAATATTATAATTATTTACAAATAATAATTCTAATGCAATGCACAATTTCAATAAATCATTAAAATGAACGAAAAATAATTTTTGGTTTTGTGAAATGTTTCCTCAAATCATTTCAAACCTTTCTAGCATTCTCTTATAAAAAAAAGGTAATAATCGAGGAGGAGAGAGGAGGGAGAGGGAAAAAAAAACGGAAAGAAACAGTCAATATGCGGAAATGGAATTGAAAGAATAGTACTGTGAAAGTGAACCAAATTATGATTCCATTAAAATTCAACATTAAGATAAAATAACTGGTAGTAATAGTAAGTAGTAGTAGTAGTAGTGATAGCAATAGTATTAGTGATAATAATGATACATATATAACCATAATTATGATAAGGTAAGACTTTAAATTTTATTCGTTTTTTTTTTCTTGGGAAAAATATGGGAATAGAACGAAAGAGGAGAGAAATGAAAGAGAAATAAGAATTATTTTAGAAACATTGACCTTTCAACTTTTATGTTATATGCAAATTTTTATAGATAATAAAAATAGCACCGCTATATTTGGTTGATCTTCGAGTACTACCTATTTGACAAATTTTACTGAATTTTGCTTGAAAAATCGCAAGAAAAAAAAGAAAATTCTCAGAAAATTTCATTGATTTCAATGGAATTTCCTGAGAATTCTCTTTTTTTTTATTCATCCAACCAAATAATTATCACGTATCACTCTCGTAGATGAAATAATCAATATTAGTTTATGAAACATTTACAATTTGTTTAGTATTAGCTTCACGCATGATAGTTCCGCACCGGATATCAGCTTCATGCATGATGGTTTCGCACCGGATATCAGTTTCATGCATGATAATTCTGCACCGGAAGGGATTAAAATTGTGAATATCAGTTCAGCGGCTGACGTGCGCTACTTTTTCAATGTGCCCTACGGAGTGGGTAAAGCTGCTGTAGGTTCTTTGCTTAAAATGATAATTAATTGTTTTACACGTATGAATTTCAGCGAAGTGTTAGAAGTGCCTACGGACCAGTAATATAACATTGCTGATGGATGGTTGATTGAGATTTACGTTTGGAAATTTTAGCCATGAAATATTTTTTTAATGGCGCACTGAACGAGTTGAACAGCTCGAGCGATCTGGTTACAGAGAACCAGTTGATAAGTGATACGTGATTGTTACGTATCTTAAGATTGCTGTTGGGAATTCTAATGATTCCTTCTAAAGCTATGAGCTGATACGTGATACGTAGTTGTTCCATGTTTTAAGATTGTTGTTAGCTATTCTAATAATTCCGTCTAGAGTTATAAGAATTCCCTGTTTTATTATCTTATCATTTTATCAGTATTATCATCCTGCTAACATGTATAAATTCTTTTTGGAAAATTTAGATTGATAAATTGTCCGCGGATATTGTCGAAGGAAGTGAAGGCTTATAAAATGACGTTAGTGTCATTATGGCCTGGAGCATATGAAAACTGAAAAATTATATGATTGTTTAATAGCTTTGCAATGCTCAAATGTATAAATAAATTTTATTTTTTACGACAAATTTCAGTTTAGTTTCAAAAAAAAAAAAGAAAAATGGTAATTTTTCATTTCCTTCATGTATTTCAGTTCTACTATCTTACAATATTTGGATTTGAGTTTGAGTTAAAATTTCGAAATGATCTTTTAAAAATACAAAGCATTTCATTTGGTTTTCGTTTTTTTGTTTTTCCATTTAAATTATTACAAATGTCATTAAAATGAAATTCATACAGGAACAGATCTAACAATTGTTAACCGTCCAAAATTTAAAGCTTAAAATTTACAAAAAGTTTTTTAAAATGAAAAAAAAAGGAATTACAACATTTAAAAGAGTAATTTATTTGTTTGAAAATGACAAGTGTAAAATGATTTCGTCATAAATTGCAGTGATGTTGGGAAAAAAAAAAAAATTGTACCTGACTAGCACACTTTAATTGCACCTGACTAGGTTACTTTAATTGCACCTGACTAGCATACTTTAATTGTACCTGACTAGCTTACTTTATGCTTTCGTAGTTTTATGAATACGTTTTGCGTTTCATTTTAATTTACACATTCAATTAAACATTTAAAATTGGGAAGTGATAGAAAAAGTTGATACGGAAATGGAAAGCAATAAGAGGCAATAATGAAAAGATGAGGGCTATTGGATGAATTCAATTGAATAATAACAAAAATGACCTGAATTGACCTTTTGCTAGTCAGAACTAATTTTGTTCTCATTTCTTTTCCCCCTTTTTTTTTAAATTTCTGCACAATATACCATCAATAAGTTTTGCTAAAAAAAGTATCAGTGATAAAAATAAATAAATAAAGTTTGAAAGAAAAAAAATGGCTGATCTTAGCTTATTCTAGAATTCTGAAAAAAGAAATCATATTGAAAAGTTTGAATAATATTGCGAATATTAACTCCTATGCTGAAATCATATTATTTATAAATAATGCCAAAATTTTCATAAATCTATTGAAAAAAAGAAAAAATCTAAATAACAAAAAAAAAATTATAATTATCCTTATCTTAAATTACTTATTGAATTACTTATAGTTATCTTAAATTACTTATTGAATTACTTATAGTTATCTTAAATTACTTATTGAATTACTTATAGTTATCTTAAATTACTTATTGAATTACTTAAGTTATCTTAAATTACTTATTGATAGCATTTGTAAATAGCAATTAAATAAAAGAAGACAAAAGAAAAGAATGGTATGAAAAAAGCGACTAAGTATAGCAAATTGCTTTGCAAAAAAGATTTGCTTAACATT
>NW_018108280.1:182782-185544 GCF_000183805.2 Loa loa
TATTCGGTCTTCAAGTCTGCATCGCAACTGGCATTTGTTTGTCAGTTTCGCTTTGTTAACACTAGCACGTTATCCTGCACTGATTTTACCTTATCGGTAGTTGTAAGGCAGTCTACTTCCAGCAAACTATCCAGTTTAAGAACTGATGCAGTTTTCAGCGCACTTGGCACTTCCGCAGTCATATCTGTTACGGTGATGCCGGTTTCCAGTGCTGATAAACTATGTGTGCTAGATGAAACATCTTTGGATAATAATAATAATAATAATAATAATAATAATAATAATAATAGTAATAATAATAATAATACTTATTGTTCCAAAAGTATGGAAAAGCCATATGCACATATGCCCGAGCGCAGATGCATAAATTACTAATTTGATTTATGTATTAGTTAAAGAGGAAAAAAAAATCGTTCTTTTTTGCGCTTTCTTTTTTTCATTTCGCATCAGATTTATTAAAATTGGAAATTTTAACGATTTGAAGAAAAGAGAAGAGAGAGGTAAAATACTTACTAAAAAATAATTTTGCATTATTAAGATATAAAAATAATCATTTATAAGTAAATTGTCATTTAATTTTAGATTTTACTTTCATTTACAATTTATTTTTCCACAACTAACAATATATGAATTTCAATTTATTAAAATTTTTGTTCCTTTGTTTTCTCTTATTTGAAATTTAATAAATTATCCATCATTGCGTTTTTTCTTTTTTTTTATTATCTTACATTTACATTCTAAAGGTCTAATTTGCAATCAGAAAGGAATAAAATGTGATGGATTTTCACTGGATTATTTTATCGTCCTATTTCATGCAACATCGTTTCCGTTCCGCAGGTTTCCATCGTTACCGTTCCGCATTCTTTGTATTGAGAATGTTTAGTTATTAAGTTACTAAAACTTGAATGTATTAAAACATCGACGAATTCTTCCTTAATCTTCTATATTTTATGCATATATCATTCTGTAAGTAATCATTTCTTCTATTGGGAATGCTCAATTACTGAATGAAAATTTATTAAATACTTTGACAGATTTAGATTCCTTAGTTCTATTTCATCTTGTATTATTCCGCAGATAATATTCTTCAATTGTTGAGTAAAAATTTATTGAAACAATTGGTTTTTTTTTTTTTTTTGCACAATAATGCTCGGCAAAGATCAAAAGAAAGTAGTTGACAAAAAAAAAAGAGGAAAGGAAAGTTTAATCCAATCTTTCTCATTACGGTTCATAGCACATTTAATACAAAACCACAAATGGCGGTATTGATTTGATGACTAAAACTTTTTTAAGTCATACTCATATATGAAACAGTATTATCGTAAAAAAAAAAGAAACCCATTATTTGTTTTCTGATTGATCGCTTATATTCGTAAAGTATAAATGACAAATTATAAAGCAATTTTTAGATATTTCTGATAACCTTTGTCCAATAGGTTAAAGGTGATAGGAAAAATCCTACCTCCTGCTTGAACAAAAATGCGGACAATATCCTACCTTTTTTTAATTTTGTTAAAATGACATTCAAATTCGGTATGGATAAGTTTTGATACAAGTAATAGTTTCCCATATGACAAAATGCTGCCATTGATAAAGCAGTCAGAATTGATAAAGGAAAATGATTAGCTTTTTAGTTTGATAAAGTTCAATCATCATTTCCTTCTTTAAACGCATAATAAATAAATAAATACTGACATCATTATTCCATCCATAATTCACAAAATCTATGCTGAATTTAGCCAAAGCTTAAAAAATAAAAGTTAGGAAGGGAAGGATTAAACCTAAAGCAAAATAGTTCAAGTACGATAAGTATCACTTCACACTTTCCGGACTTTTTTTTTCTTTTATAATCAATTACCATTCCTAACAAAATGATTATTAATCTGCTCCATCCACAGTAAGTCATAGAAATAGTAATTATATTTTACTAAAATGACATTAAGAGTGACAACAAATAAGATTGAAATTTAAAAACAATCCACATATTTAAAGCGGCGAAATCATCATCAATATAAAATCAAACAGTTCAGTGTTAGCAGCTATAAATTTTGCATTTCCAATGTAAAAGAGTAGTAAAAATATAGTATTAAATTTTTTATTCTGCATTGTTCTATTAAGCTTACTTTATTCAAAGCAAATTAAACTTACAAAGCAAATTAAACAGATAAGCAATACAATGCAAAAATGAAATACTACTTTGTTAAATTTTGAGAGAATGCAATGATGTAAGACATTTTAACAAGAGTTAGATGAATTGCATTCCATTTTTGATTTCAGCAAATCAGCCAGCCAGTAAATTGCAATGCCTTCTTCACTTTTTTTAAAATATTCCCAAAATATCTATCATTTTATAATTAAATCATTCTTATTTTTATGCATGAAGAAAGTGATAGTTCACAATCATATCACATTTATTCACTAGTGTATTATAAAAATTTAACAACGAATTATGGCTGAACACTGCTGATAATATTAATAAATTCTTGAAACATGAAAAAAGAAAAACAGACGAATCGCACGGAATTGGTAATGTCTAAACTCTAAGTTACTGAAATTACTGTTCTGGAAGGAATACATACATTCCTACTCATTTTACGATTTGCTTATTTAAAGTTTAACAATGTCTCATTTTTCAGTTCTTTTGGTTATGACTTCAAAAAAGACAAATTCACTTTGAACAAACGTAATTTACAGTTTGTTAAATTTATTGGACGATAAATGAAGAAATGTAGCTGGAATTTAAAAGCTTGGTATTAATTCGC
>NW_018108280.1:185808-200880 GCF_000183805.2 Loa loa
AACACTGCTGATAATATTAATAAATTCTTGAAACATGAAAAAGAAAACAGACGAATCGCACGGAATTGGTAATGTCTAAACTCTAAGTTACTGAAATTACTGTTCTGGAAGGAATACATACATTCCTACTCATTTTACGATTTGCTTATTTAAAGTTTAACAATGTCTCATTTTTCAGTTCTTTTGGTTATGACTTCAAAAAAGACAAATTCACTTTGAACAAACGTAATTTACAGTTTGTTAAATTTATTGGACGATAAATGAAGAAATGTAGCTGGAATTTTTAAAAAGCTTGGTATTAATTTCGCTGCTGTTGTAAATCCGAAGAAATCTAGTGCAACGCTTACACTCCTTATATTTGAAGGAATTTTTCCTGAAAAAAAAGAAAATAATGTGAAAATGTTTGCACATATTATCCCATATAACACAATTACATCTCGATTCTTCGAAAATCGTTGTTGAAGACTGGGAACAAGGGCCAGAAGTAGAGGATATGTTTCCAGAGGATATGTTCACAAGCAATTTCAAACAATCAAACCTAACAACGATAGCAAACAACTAACCATTATTATCAAGAAACAGATATTCATTGCTCAGATCAGCCGTTAAAAGTACACATCCAGTTTTCTTCAACATCCGATAATCGCTAGCCAAGCATGCCACGCCTCTTCCAACAAAATCAGGAGTTTCTCCTTTTTCTACCATACGCTCTATTTGAGCCTGCAATTATTTAGGTAATTTAAGTAAAGAAACGTTTGTTATATGTCATCAATTTCTGATATGCATACAGAGTTTGCTCGACAGTGGGTTGTCTTGTAGACATCGCTTATTTGTGACAACATTGTCTTTCAAAGCAAGATTATACGAAATTCAAGTGAATTGTAATTATGAAAAAGCTAAAATAGGCAGCTGTCAATGACAAAAAAAATTTTGAGCAAGTATAGAGGCGCTGCCTGAAAATACGAGAAACTCAATATTTAGATACAAGGTATTCCACTAACACAAGAGACCTGAGGCATTTTCGTAAGTTTGCTTAGTATTCCAGATCGTAACCAATCATATGATTTTTCAGTTTTCACTGTTCCAGGCCATAATGATACTACCGTGATTTTATAAGCCTTCAGTTCTTCAGCCATATCCGCGGACATTTTATCGATCTAAGTTTTCCAAAAAAATTTTTACATGTTAACAGGATGATGATACTGATAAAACGATAAAACGATAATAAAACAGGAAATTCTCATAACTTTAGAAGGAATTATTAGAATACCTAACAACAATCTTAAAACATGTAACAATTACGTATCACGTATCAGCTCATAGCTTTAGAAGGAATCATTAGAATTCCCAACAGCAATCTTAAGACACGTAACAATCACGTATCACTTATCAACTGGTTCTCTGTAACCCGATCGCTCGAGCTGTTCAACTCGTTCAGCGCGCCATATAAAAAAATATTTCATGGCTAAAATTTCCAAACGTAAATCTCAATCAACCATTCATCAGCAATGTTATATTACTGGTCCGTAGGCACTTCTAACACTTTGCTGAAATTTATACGTGTAAAACAATTAATTATCATTTTAAGCAAAGAACCTACAGCAGCTTTACCCACTCCGTAGGGCACATTGAAAAAGTAGCGCACGCCAGCCGCTGAACTGATATTCACAATTAGCCCCTTTTGGCGTGGAACCATCATGCGTGAAGCTAATACCGAGCAAATATAAACGTTTCGCAAACCAACATTGTTTATCTCATCCCAAAATGATGGATGGCACTCAAAGAATTTTTTGCCGACATTTTTTTCCATTGCCTGCGAAATAAGGTGCTCAGGGAACAAAAAAGCAATAAAAAGCATTAAAAAAAACAATTTTTAAAATAACTACTGGAAAATTCTACAAAAGTATTTTTCAAAAGTATTTATCCATGACTCAATTTGGTATTTGTGGAGTAAGGAGGACCATTTCAGTGATATAAACCGAATCATGAATAAATACTTTTGGTATAAATTAACACAAATTCTAGTTAATTAGCAATGGTCTTTTCAATGTCCCAATCAATCGAGGATTGTGGATACGAAATAACCATATGACCTGGAACAATATCAGTCACCAAGCAGTAGTTAACAAACCTTAGACAGGGAAAAAAAATTGGTAACAGAAAGAAAATACGACTGAAGGTAGTTTAATAATACCAATGAAATAAAACCGACTAACAAATCCCTAATATTTCATTGACAACAGACTAGTTCATTGCTTTCAAAAGTCCAATTATTTTTTTCACTTTACTTGACATTCCCAACAAAAGCATACAGTGGCTCCTGAGAATGCATTATTGACCAGCACATCCAATCGATTGTTTTCATCCTTCGATATTCTTTCGAAAAGTTCTTTAACTTCATCGTCTTTACTGTGGTCGCAGTAAACTGCAACAGCTTTATCACCTCTGCTTGATATTTCTGAAAATGTTACAGTTTTTTTATGTAGGTTACAAGAATGGAAAGGTATTTACTTCCCAGATAATAGTTCTTTCCCTACGTGCAACATCTTTTACCAGGCGACACTTGGAATCACTAATAAATATTACCAGTTAAAGAACAAATGTTAACGATAATAAAAAATCATTAATTCCCTTAAGCCTCTTTGCATGTAAGGTAATAATAACACTATGGTGAAAAGCGTGTAATTTTAGTAGTGAAAAAAGAGATAAAGCCTGACCATTGACGGTATCATGTAAAGTAGGTATACGGGGAGTAGAATCTGGTTTCCGTCCCGAAATATATACTGTTGCACCGGCTTCAGCAAGTTGCAATGCGACACCTCTACCAACACCTCGTGCACCCCCAGTTACCAAAGCTATCTGCCCACTCAGTGGTTTTATTTGTTTCGATGCCTTCTGCGAAGCCTGAAATAATATCGACTAAGTCGACTTAATATAATATTTGCAACTTTGTCTGAATTTACAAAGAGCAGAATTGGGTTAATTTAATATTGTATTAAATTATCCTACCTAACTTTATCATTTTGAATTAACTTACCTAATAACTCATATAAACAATAAATCAGGCAATTTAACAGTTTTTCATCAAAACCATAAGATAAACATGCATCTTTGCTATTTCTGCATCCTTCCTCTTTTTATTTACTTAATTAAATTTTGCTCGATTATGTGATTGCATTACATCTTACATGACCTTATAATTTATGCGTGAGGATGCCGAAGATTAGAAAACAATGCGAACTTCCCTTAGAGATTACATTCATGAATGTTATTCGTAAAAATTTATGTTGCCTACATAAATCAATAATTGAATAATCGAATGAGTCAATAATAATTGATAATTGAATAATCGAATAATTGAATAATCGAACGGATTATGTTTAATTTAATGGTTAACGATTGCTTCTTTATCTCTATGTAATCACTACAACACACCCATTTATAGTTGTGCTGACTTCTTGTGAATATTGCATTTAATCAGAAAAATTGGATGTGAAAGCAACCCAAACTATCGACTGTCGAAAATAGCTGGGAGACGAAGAAAACATCTCACGACATAACCAACGACCCAATAAATACATCCTGGAATACAATAGTGATGTATCGCGTATTGGATTGGACCAGACAATATTTTGTTGCTTGGTGAAGACAGTAGGACTTCATGTACTAAGATTTCACACAATGGCAACTTATGAATACCTCCTAACTCCTAAACAAGTGTCTTCTTATGCAGGATGTAATAGTCATAACATTGGAATTTAGCAAGACGACCGAATCCAACTCCCTCTATGAGACGGACAGCGAAAGGTACTGGCATGGCAGTGATCTGCTTCTTATTCTTACTCTTTCTCTTTCCGTTTTTAATCAACTTTTATTTCAGTTTTTCAAATTTTTAGTGAACTTTTATTCATTTGTTAAGCATAAAAACAAGCAGAAGCTATCAGCATAAATTTCATAATAAAGTATCAATATCGTTAGAATAAAAAGGTTGAAAAGCAGTTGCCATTATTGATTAGATGAAAATTTAACTCAGTCAGTTTTTTAGTATCGTTTCTCATTGCTATTCCTTTCCTTGAATTTAACTGAGTAGACTGCTAAAAGATGACATTCTTCACAAGAGTTCAATTTGTTTATGAAGGTCAAGAATAACAAAAATTTTTTTACTAGACATCATGTGAATTAAAAACATAGAAACACAGAATAAATGCTGGAAAGAATTGAACACTACATTAGAAATAAGACGGATAAATAGGAAATATGCCGCGAAAATCACGTGTCTAACCGCAGCATAAATTGCAAGAGGTATTGGACAAATTTTCAAATGCAAAATGTGCATACCAAACCGGTCATTTAAAAGTGATCCAAAAGAGTGTGTATCGCGTAATGCTTCAAATACTTCATACTAACAGGAGAGGAGGTTTTTCAGTAGTGAATGCACAATTTGATAGGTAATAGTTTTCCAATATTATTCATTGTTAATCTTCTTTGACGAACCAAGAACTGCCATTTGGAAAGAAGCACATGCTTGAGAAAAAGAGAGCAACTGTTCACTGCTAAATTTTCTTACTGGACAAACACCTGAAATATTATGACGATATGAAAGCTTTCTTGAATTTTTGGGAAATTTTTCAAACTATTTCCCACTAATTTATGCAGCTTTAATAAAAAAGATCGTTTCACTGCGCGAGTTAGTGATTCTTAAGTGACCTTAAGCAGCTGCCGAGTTATCGCTTTGGTGTGATGAACTGATCTTATGAGTAAGATGGAGAGTACAGAAAGCTTTCTTGAATTTTAGGAAAATTTTTCATTGATGTAGCTACGTTGATGTAGCTATAAATAGATCTTTGGACTTCATCATAGGGTACGTATATATTTCAGAATAAATTAAGGAATATTTCAGAATAAATTTTGACCAGCTTACTTTCAATTTCCAATCTAATGTTAGTGATTATAATTGCGATGTCTTCATGCTAAACAATCGTATATTGGGCTCATCAAAAAGATCGGTAAAATATTAGAACACTGAAAGTAAAGATACCTGCTAATGCTGCAACAACTGAATTCTCAAGAAATACGTGATAAGCTTTTCTTAGAGAACCAGCATCATCATAATATTCGTCTTTGTCTCCATCCGGCTTCATATTATTCATATTGTTATTGTTATTTGATTCACTACTTCCAATACTTCCATTCGGTAACTTTTCCGGTGACTTCATGGCAAGCCTCTCTTCCGCATTGTCATGTTCTGATAAGGATGAAGAGCCTACACAACTGTTTCCATTGTTTCTTTCGCATGCAGCCACTGATATAGGGTCTTCAACATTCACTAGTTCCTGACCCTTTATGAAGGGAGGAATGAAACCAAACTGAGACCGACTGCTATCTAGAATTAACCATCACAGATATTGCATTTTGGTATATATGGGAAATCTAGCATCACGATTCGTTTTAGGATTGTAAGGATTGCTAAATATTTTGAAACTATGTGATTCATCACTACATTTAATTTCTAAGGTAAACAGCATCATTCGGCGATGAAAAATATAGATCAATGTGAGTTTGCTAAATTTCCGAAAGGATGACATATAATAAGACTGAAACGAGCACCCGCTTTAGTTATACTAGCTAGGTAGCTGAAGCAGTTAATATGTTATCCTACAAAAGCATTCGTCAAGAACTGATATCTTAGAATATCTCAAAAGGCATATTTTTCAAACTGCATGAGGAGTTGGAGTAATATGAAATATAAAGAAATGAACAAACAATAAAAACAGCAACCTTGCTCTCGGTTCCTTTGCCCGACTTCGAAGGAAGGTATAATTCGATTCCCTTTCGAATCTGGTTGTTCTGACAATTTATTGGTTGCTTCGCCATTATCCAAACGTATGACCGAATAGGGTGTGAAACGTTTAGAACCATTTTGGAATGGATTCACATAACTATATTTAGCTGAAGATTTGCAAGTTTCATTTCCGGAAGTTTCAGAGGTTGTTTTACCTAACACTTCAGGAGCATCAATAATGCTCAATTCTTGCACTATCTTAGAAGAAACTGCTTGATGTTCTTCGGTAGATTGGAGATTAACTTCTTCCAAGCAGTCAGCCGGCGAATTTAATGGACGTTTCATGATTTTCTCCAATTCAATGGCGTCTGCCTTACTCACCATATTCTTCTACAATGAAATCATATCTTCCAAAAATAAAAAATTAAGTATGGGATACCGAAAGACACTTTGCAAGGTAAATCCCAATTTCTCCGAAAAGTAAACACCTTTTAATTCGTTTTATTCAGGTGAAATAAAGATGAAAAGTGTCCAAGGTCATGCTCACATTATTGCTATTTCAAGAGAAAACATTTCCCACTATAACGCATGTATCATAACTCGGCAAGCTATAATCAGCATATAATTTTATCCCTATGTCATTACAGATTCATATTAAAGGCAACACTAGAATACGAATAGTCCCAGTTGGATAAATATCCCCCAGCACCTCTTTTTTGTTATAGAAAAAAAAAAAATACCATCCTGAAGTGATCCTCAAGCGCTCCCAGAAAACGACTGAGTTTCGGATCTCGAAATGGAAATGTTTCAATGTCCTCCTCTGACATACAAGCCAGATCACCAACAGTTGCAACACCACGTGACTTCATTAGAGACCGTAGAGCAAGAGAACTGAACATGATATTTCAAATTTAATTCATAAAACCAGTAAATACTGCCATATTACTTTCTGACAAAATATTCTCTAATCGTTACAGTAAAAAAAGAAAATTATTACATGTACTAGGAAGAGTACCTCATTGTTGGAGCCAATTTAAGATATATCTGTGGTGGAATCAATTCCTCTGATCCAATCAGCGCCGGAAAAACTGCATCAGCAGGATTTCTGTTGGTGGGTGGTATAGGTGGTCGCTTTAAAGGTGAAGTCGATTCAGAACGGTCAATGGGCTGGAAAATGTTCATTGAAAATTACACAGAGGGTTCTTGTAAACTCCAGACAATTTATTTGTTGATTTCCATAGTTTATACAACTTGAATCTTTCTATTATTAAAATAAACAACAGAGACCTTTGTTTTGCATTATGCTGCATTTCCATTAAGCAAGTTATGTATTTTTCTTGAAGATTTTGAAATAAATTTAATTGAACTTTGGGGATGAATACATCACAAAAGTCACCGGTAGTCCAGAAAATAACGAATTCTTGGATCGTCGAAAAATTTTTCTACGTGGAAGACCATTAATATCGTCATCGTCTAGAGTTGAGGCATCGAAGTGAACACGTTTGCACTTAAAAACATCTTATCAAAAAAATTGATCGAATAATCCGTACAGCTTATGATAGCAGTTCGGCCCTGTCATGGCCTCATACATGATCTTTCGAAAGGGAATAGTAGTCATCATAATATTATGCTTAGTCCATAAACCGCTATTTCATTACACGTAGATAAAATCACTTAGAAAAATGAAACTGGCCAAGAAATTCCTTTTCGATTGTCAGATCTTTCTAGTTTCACACGCTTTAAAAATTTTTCCTCCCCAATAGGAAATTACTTTTTTTGCACTGGCTGAAAAGAATTTGATCGGCGGACAAATTGCTCTTCTTCCACATTTTTTCAAGATGCTATTTGGTGTTCTCATCGGTTCGTCCTCATTCGCCTTTGGACTAACACTTTCCAAATGTGATTCGGCGATTTCCTGAAATTTAAGAAGTTTTCTGTTGTACAATACATTTACGCAGATTCGCAATTCAAGCCCATAAATCTTAATGCAACAACAATTCTTCCATAAACAAAGACCAAGTCAATGCTCATAATGAGACAAAAAATAGTCAGATCATCAATACTGAGAGAAGAAAAAAACATGACTTAAACTTGCCCAAAGATAGATGTTCCTAACTTCTATGAGACAAAATATCGCAAAAAATTACAGGAGTTTTACATTTCATCGAAAGTGTTGGTCCTTCCAAAACTTTTCGCTCAGTATCTCTCATATGTTCACCTAACAAAACGATCGCTAATTCACCACTGTCCTCTTTTTTGGTGCTGGTTTGACTTTGAAGGACTGAAATACTTGAGTATATTCCTAAGACTTCGCAAGTTGTAGAGTGAGTAAGATCTGTCTTAAGTAGTGATTTCTCTAATATTCTTTAAAGATTCTCTTTAAAGAATGGAATGAGGCAAAACGCCTTAACCTGGACTATTTTCCATCAAATAGTATTTTGTAGAAGATGAATAGAGTGAAAACAAAAATTCCTGGGAATTTTGCAAAATACCAACCAGAAGGGTTATTTTTGCACAGTTCATCAAATTTCACAGCTTCATCATCCTGCTTGTCCTAAAAAGTTGTCAACGATAAATGAAACGTCAGATTAAGAGAACTGAGGAAAACTTGAAAAACTAATCAAACATTGGTCACAAATTTAGAAGTCTAGTGAATCAAAGTGAGTGCTCGCATTAAGTTTACAAGCCTTGTCACAATCTTTTTAATACATTAAATCATAGGAAGATTTGTAAATCAAACCTCTAGAACTATCGAGTTTTTTATTGCTACAACATTGTTACAACCACTACCTGTATCACCCACATAATTATCATTTTCGTTAGAATCTCCAGTAAGATCCTGATTTCTAGATTGAACACAGATGCGTGAATTAG
Source organism: Loa loa (assembly GCF_000183805.2). Taxonomy (NCBI): domain Eukaryota; kingdom Metazoa; phylum Nematoda; class Chromadorea; order Rhabditida; family Onchocercidae; genus Loa; species Loa loa. The sequence goes on from NW_018108280.1 coordinate 194,465, forward strand.
CTACATAGTTATATTCAGCATCGCGTTTCTTTACCAGTGATGCTGTTTTAGAAGCTTTCATTGCTGATGAGCTGGAATTTGATATTTGTTCATTTGTGAATTTACATTTCATTAATGTAAATCACTACATTACAGCTGATCAGCTCAGACCTAGAGATATCATCAGGTTACTTTTTCTCTATCTTCATTTATTTTAATTAGGAAATACAATTTCAATTTCCGTCATGTAAACATATTGTTAGCTCTATTACCACATTCACATCCTACTTATCCTAGAAAACTACATGTGTTCGAAAAAAGCAAACTTCTCTTGCGAAGAATTATCAGCATATCCCGGTGGAATCCGTGCTGCTAAATCGATTGATTGACTATCTTCAACAAGACATAGCAAGCTATCACTGAAACAAACAAATGTTATTCAAGAATTGATTTCTCTACAATTTGTGGTTGGTAAATGCAATCTTTTTCTAACCTCCTTTCCATTAGCTTTTCTTTCTGATGATCAGTTAAATGCATTTTCTTTTCAGAATGCGATACATCAATGACTGCGTACTCGTCCATATCGTTATCCTTCACATGTTTTAGCATTCTACACTTTGAAACTGAAGGTTCTGTACTCTTTGAGGGCGACTGCTCAAAGTTCTAAAAGTAAAAAGAAACTTAAATCACCTTTAGGTTTTAATTTCTCCAATTTTTCGCAAAGTTTTGATCTTCTTAATCAATCAAAAAAGACCAAGTGAATAATCCCACTGCATATAGTAAGTCAACATTTTGTTTTAGACTGAAACTTAAAATCATAATGTTTCAAACGATGAACTTGGGTCATGCATGCAAGTAAAATAAGCAATAAAATGATCGCTGTTAGCAGTGTAAACTTAAGTACATGAAGGAAGAAAATAATTTGGAGGAAGCAAAAAGAACGAAATAGATGGATGTAGTTCTGAATTGAACAGTAACAGTTCAAACGTAGCATAACCAAAGAAAACAAAATGAGAATAGGTTTATAACTGTATAACTCTGATTATTCGACTTACATTTTTATTTGTTGTGTCGTTACTCCCATCTGCAGAGAAGTCAAGATTTGTGTCATAAGATATGGATGCCTTTGAATTATCCAGCACTGGAAAATCTTTCTGTTCCGAAACGAAATTTCTCGATGCACATTTGGCCTGCTCCAAAGCAGTGCTGAAGAATAAATTATAAGGAAAATGGAATAAGTCACAAAAGCCTTAATTTTTTTACGTCTTATGTAATTTCAATCTACACTGCTCAACAACAACCATATACCATTTAATCATTTCTTAAAATGAGTGGGCCTATGATAATCTGAACTATACCTTTTACTTTTAAAAGTATCACGAAGATAATTCAAGCATCCTGAAGCGAAAGAATAAATCGTGTAAATGGATAATAAAAGGGTGGGTATAGTTATGAAATAACCAGCAGCAAGATTATCTTTTCCTACAAACAATTTTAAGATGAGAAAACAACCGGTAAATGGAGAGAAGAAATATGAGGATGAAGCAGGCAAATTAGTAGAAAAACTGAACTTTCTCAAAAATAAGGATTAAAAACAAGCAAGTAAAGAAGTATAACACGATTCGATTTTCCGGGCAAATTCCAAATGAAAACCAACCTCAATTCATCTGAAATATCGAGATGACTTGCACGACCAAACGTTTGTTGCCAGAAATTGACAATGCAATGATGTAAACGTGATAGACGCAATCCTTTAATGAAAACTGGCTCTAACTGGTCGAGTAATGAAGTGTCATATGGTCCCGAATAATGTTTTCTCAGAGTAGTCAGAACTATTCTCACCAGCGCGGCAACCTATTTTCAAAAATTATTAAAGCTTTTAAAAGTAACTGAAATTAGAGTCAATACCGGCTATTGCCAGCTCAAATATTAACGCAAGGTACTGAGATACTACTGAACACCGAGCCCTAGATTTCCAACTTTAAAGGTTTGTGTTAATTTCTTCAATTTCATAATGTGGAATTTTCATTTTCAAACATGAATATAAAACTTTCATTTCTTAAAACTTTGTGTCGAGCCAAAAATTGCACTAACGTTTTTTGTCTGGTTTTTGTAAAACATCCGACAATCTTTTTCCGTCACCAAAAAAAGACAGGTGCTTATGAATTCAGACAAAGCACCAACAACGAACAAAATGTGTGTCGGTTTAGTCATCAGAGATACTAGGCTTGTTGCTGCCTCCAAAATGTTGAAAATGGATTTAGACATCAGTTCAAGAGCAATGCCCTGGAAGACAAATTATAAAAGGTGAAAGTTTTTATAAAATTCAAGTTTTTCCGGAATTTAACAACAGAAACTTACGTGAAATGTTTTGTAGTAACAGGTTTCCGAAACAATTTCGAAATTATAATGTCAGCTTCCTTTCAGAACATGGAAACAAAATATCTGCTAGAGATACAAGACTTACAATTTGCTTATCGGCATGCTCTAAAAGCGTTTCAATTGAATGCCTTCCTGTTTCGATTATCAGCTTGCAGAAACTATCAAGAATGTTTCCCTTTCCGGATAAATCGAAGTCTAAAAGCAGACAATATTTCGTGGCAATATTATTATTGACATGCTCCTAATTTAGGAATCTAAATTCCTTAATCCTGAACGACACGCGATTCTTAGAAATCTGATAAAGCTGTCATCCAGACAACAAGAGTTCATTACATGAACGATGTAATGTCAACTTTTCCTTAAAAGCACATCAGGAAAAAAGTGAATTAATCGAATTTTCGTGTAATAAAATTGAAATAGAATTGATTTTTTTAAAAAAAAAAAGACAAAGATGGGGAGCAAAAAACAAGAGCAGACCTCCAACAAAAACGTCGCTAAGGACATCATAATTAAAGTATTCAATTTGAGCCCGAATTATTCGCGAGAAAACGAAAAGTAGTCGGCAATCCATCTAAAAAAATCAAAGACTCACAATGGACAAAAAAAACAGCTGTTGTAGATTTCCGAACAGTTATATGATTATGTACTCTGAGAAGCCAAATTATCATTCTAAATTCATTTAGTCAAAAAATGAAGACTGAGCAAAATACTCAAGCATAAGTTGAAATGACTAACACAAAGATAATCTGACTTTCTACAGATGAGGCTGAAGATTTAACAAAATGGATAAATCTGCTGCGAACAAATAAATTTAAAATATTTTATACAACCTTCTCACATGCAATCATTTGGCTTATTTGACTTGCTAATTTGATAGCGAATGTGCAGCACCGAATGGAATTTTGAGAACAAGCTTCAATGACAGCGTCATAAATATTCTCCCAAGCTTCAAATATGCGTATCATACTTCGCTGAAGCAAAACAAACATGATTTGATTATAAAACATCACATACATTATTAAGAAAGAAAACAATAAGTTCCTAAAAACAGTTGTTTTCGATACTGCTTCTTGGATGAAAAGTACTAAGTTCTTCTTGTTTTAAGGTGCATCAACGTAAAAAATGTTTTCAAGAAATCTGATTAATTCAAGGGGTGGAAAACTTACCGGTCTCACAGAAAACTCATCTTTTACTTTGACCTGCATAGGAGCCAATAAAAGTGTTTCAGCTATTTCAAGATACACTTCGGATCTTATTTCGTCATCCTAAATAATCGTTTTTAGTGCAATATCGATTTCATACCGAAAGGCTCACGAGCTGCACAGCTACAGTTACAACATCGCAATTATCATGTAAAAAGTTGTTTAACCAATGATATGCAGCCTTGTAAAATTGATTTAAGTTCATGCTTTATCTATGAAAAGCAACAAAGAAGCAAAAAAGAAGGAGAAGTCACCTTCAATTGACAAAAACTATCAGCAATTCTCATCCAAGAGGTAGTCACTTCATCCCACGTCTTCAGTGTTTTGATCATATCAACGGATATTTGACAGAATAAGGCAGCTCTGCCATTTCTGTTAGATCCACTGTTCAAAATGGAAGCTATACTCTGTGATTTGCATCGACTGAAAAAATCAAATTGGTCGATGAACATTTCCTGACGAATTCAATAATAAGCCAATTAATAGAGGGATTTTCGAAAATCTTCCTTCCACATTAATTTAACCTCCTCAGTCTTGGATTATTCGAATCTATTTTCGTACATTAGCTAAATATATTTTATCTACATAATCTTATCATTACATACTATCTACTTTAAGGTGTCATCCTTCTAGAAAATGACTAAAATATTCATCAGTGGCCATCCTCAGCCATTACAATTGATATTTCTAGTCTTAAATGATTAGACAACTGGAAGAGATATGGAACATTCAATATTAATAAACGAAAGACATGACAGAAAGGTAAGAGAGATGAACAGATAATTCAAGAAAATTTTACTTTTTCTTCCTTGATTTCGCCATCTGAATTCTCTAAACCTTCTGTGCCTGAAAACAAATAAAGTTGAGGAAGCATTTCTATCATTCCAACTTGTTATCATCCCCGGTTTCTCTCAGAACGCATCTCTACCAATTTGAAACCTGGCTCTCTCTCCCCGCACTTGCCCAATAAACATTCAAGAGAATTCAAATATCCGACATTCGCGCCATTTCTTCCTAGCTACACAGTGAGAAATTAAACACCGCCCATTGAGGAATAAATAGGGATGGAATAGGATGGAGTAGAAGAGATAGAGTGGAATTAAATAGAATATAATAGGGTGATAGAGTGGTATGGAATAAGATGGGAGAGATAGGGTAGAATGAAATAAAATAGAGTGGGATGAATAGGGTGGGGTAGAATAAAGTGGATAGGATAGAATAGAATAAAGTAAAATGGACTGATAGAATAAGATAGAGTGAGATGAATAGAATATGATGGAAAAGGTGGAATAGAATAAAATAAGATTAACTGGATGGAAAAGAATAGAGTAAGATGGATGGAATGGAAGGGAATGGAATAAAACAGAATAGAATAGAATGGAGTGGATAGGTAGAATAGAATAGAGTGAAATGGATAGGATGACTTGGTGAAAATTTAAAACTGATATGAAAGTGAAGGAGGGCGTAAAATGTATTTGACCCTCGTTTTGATGAATTCTGTTAATTTCAAGAATGGGAAAAGTGGACATTTGGATGATGTCCACATTGCTAGTCTTTTTAGGCAATTTCCGCTCAGTTTTCTTTTACATATCTTTTCGAGACTAAATTTGATGATTACAAACTTGACCGAATGATTAGAACTCAAAAAGTTTCGGATTCAAATATGACCAAATGGTGGAATTTCAGGACTAAAAAGAAATGCGAATGCAAATTGTTGATAATTCAAAAATAGCTAAGAAACACCACGGCAAACCTGGATCTTTTGGTCATTTTGGTCATTTTGGTTTTTGGTCATTAAGTCTAATTAACGCCGAAAGTTAATCAAGAGGTCATTAAGTCTAATTAACGCCGAAAGTTAATCAAGAGAGTAATTGATTCCAAAGATGAATATTGCAAAAGAAAAAAAAAGGTACAAGAGAGTGGTATTCTTCGAAATTCCAAAGCAATCAATTATTTCATCCAAGCAGACTTTGTAACATGATCGATCTATAACTCAATTTTTTGAACAGACAATTTATGGATCATACAAAAAACATTAAAAGTTAATTGAAATAGAAGATTATATGATACAGCTAAAACTTTTACTCTTTTGAACTTTGAACTTTATTGCATGTGCAATTCAGAGATGATGCATATAAGGATGATATAAGTGTTGAAGATTTTAAAAATGTCAAGCATACTTTGCATGATTAGACCAAACTTTATTAAATGGAAAAGCTATTTTGCTAAAATATCAACTTTTTCTTTTCTTTTCTCTCTCTCTCTCTCTCTCTCATTCTTTTTTTTTTCATTAGCGAAAAAAAAAAGTATCGGAATCTAAAGTCATATATATGCTGCTTCCCCTTTTCACTCATTTTCAATTATAAACTATATCCTGGGACATGTTAACTACCGTTTGTGAATTCCATTTGTCCCCGTTCTTTTTTTTTTTCTTTTTTTTTACCGCTAACTTGATATAATTAGATAGGTGTATCAATGATACAGTAAGATAGACATATCACAATGATACAGTTAGGAAGCATATTACAATGATATAATTAGATAGGTATATCACAATGATACAATTAGATAGGTATATCACAATGATACAATTAGATAGGTATATCACAATGATATAATTAGATAGGTATATCACAATGATATAATTAGATAGGTATATCACAATGATATAATTAGATAGGTATATCACAATGATATAATTAGATAGGTGTAACTAAAAAATTCTCTCACACTATCCCAAGTGTTATTCTACACTCCAAATTTCACAGCAATTGAAAATGGCAATATCGATGATGATAAATGAAATGAATCAATCGGCGTAACCGTAATTTAGACTGTTGAAAACATTCTTTT
>NW_018108280.1:201543-202631 GCF_000183805.2 Loa loa
TTTTTATACAAATAATTCTGAAATTAGTTATGCAAAACAGTTCTTTCATTTTTGTCAACTTTATATCATCTACCTGTGTCATTTGCTAACATCAGTTTCTTCCCAATCCTATTCTTTGATCTTAACCATTTCTAACAGTAAAACATTTGCCTTTTTTTAAATTTATTGAAGCAACTAAGTTTTTAAGTTTTTCGACTTTTAAAAAATAATCATGAAATTTGTGCAATTTTTTTATTTTCTATTTTTTTTTAAATGGTATTGTTATTAATCATAACGCATGACTGGAACTTTGAAAGATTTTTTGGCTCATATTCAGGAAGACTGAAATGATCCCTTACAAGATTCAAAATTGCAATCCAAGCATACATCCATTCTTAAAAGGCTTTTTTTTTGCTTGTCAAATAATCAAGTGAATCACAACCATATCACAATGAATTATATCACGAATCATATCAATCATATCATGAGTTAAGAGCAGATATATTTTAACTTAAGACTTGGAATGATTTTTAATCGTTGAAATAAATGAAATTTTTCCCTGTTATCACTTTGTTATCATACGCTGTCTTTTTTTTAAATTCCTACGAAGAATTTAATATTTAAAAAAAGCGAATATTTGGAGGAAAAAAAATGAAAATTTAGAATTTCTTCCTTTCTCTCAATTAGTTGAAAATAAATTTATTTACAGTTTTTTTTTTTTTTTTTTTGTATGTCACAAATGATTGATTGCATTGAAAAGCTTTACAAGTAACCTTTTTCAAAAATGAAATCCAAAGGACATTGATTCTCCAGGGTAAAACAAATAATAATCAAAACATATAGCTGTTACTATGGAAATTTCTCCCTAAATAAAGCCTTCTCTAAAAAATTGTTTGGAATTGATCAACGGATTTCATATGAATTTTTCGTTCTTTTCTTTTTTAAATTATAATAAATATTAATTTTAGTAACTTTTAGCAAACGATTAAAGTAAGATTTTAAATTAACTTTGGTTTAATTCTCTATTTTTAATTGGAAAAATTTAATGAAAAATAATATGTAAAGAATTTTGAGATTTTTTTTTTTTTTTTTTTTTATAATACAAATAA
>NW_018108281.1:0-3157 GCF_000183805.2 Loa loa
ACATTTATGATACTTATATGGTTACCGAACAGTGTTCAAAAAAACTAATTGTGAATTAAATTATTGCTTGCTAAAATTTAACAGATACCAGTAATATTATGATTAAATGATGATAAAATGGAGAACGATGCAGAGGTTGTGTATGTCAAATGATCACATTTTTTTATTACGAATGAAATCAGTAATAAATCTGATACCTGAAAGACGGCGGATCTGAGCAATGAATTGATAGCATGGTGATTGACGAATATAGAAGTGTAAATTTTTCACTGAAAGAATTTGACAAATCTTTCAGGTTGAAAGCTCATCAGATTTCCAATCTCAAATAACATTACAACTGCTTGTTTTAGCTCTTAGAGCGCTTTCTTATGAACTGAGATTTTCGACGAGCAAAAGCATTTTGGTATTAAGTGTTAGCGCAGTACATCGGATGTAATGAACAATAAATTGTCGAAATGAATTTAATTTTTTATCAAAATAACTTCTTAATGAATAGAAGCAACATCCTAATCATTTTTTATCGACTAATATTGTTAATTTTGATGATACTGACTAGATTGATCCACTGACACTGATTAAATAATCGAATAATTAATGAACCAATTGATTGATCTTTTGATTAGTATTATTTCATTGGTGTATGTTTTGTTGATAATTTAACAAAGAAATATACATTAAGTAAAAAATTTAACAACTATAAATGAATTATTTAAACAACTGCAAATGAATATAAATGCATTACACCACAAAATATTTAAAAACTAAATAATATAAATTGCCTATTTCATTTTATTATATTTGGATTGCTTTTCGAGTTCAAATTTTCAAAACGTTAAGCTCAGGCCCAAGCCTAAGCCTAAGCCAAAGCCTAAACCCTAATAAGCCTAAGCCTAAAGTGGGCCTAATCCTAAGTCTAAACCTAAGCCTAAACTTAAGCCTAAGCCTAAACACCAACGAGAGGACATTTTTGTCATTGTCACCTTAAAATTATTGATTGCCAGAGAAACTAAAAAATTATCCGAAATTAAGAAAGTCTAATGCATATTATGGTTGATTCTTAGTGCTCGTGTTATTAATTTGTTGTGTCGATGTTGTAATAACAAGTTCGTTGTTGTATTAATGAATTTATCGTAATAAAGGTTTAATTACCTATGTTTAAGGTACTACCAATTAAAGAGGCGGAAAGAGCCCTCAGCTTTTGTCCCAGTTGATGAAAATCGACGACACCTTATAAACAGTTGTCAAGAGAAGAAAAGTAATGCGAAAATTAGCTTATTAATTCCAGCTGATGAAGTATGATTAATATGTAAAGAGATTAAAGCGGTTAACTTTTATTTTAGCTAAACTTAAAAGAGATAGAGATGTATTCTTTGTGAGCAACATCTGTTATGGTCAGCATATTGATTGAATCTTACTTTACTCGAAGAGCAATATGAGGAAATGGAATCCATCACCGTTCCAAACATCTTTCTTACTAGCCATGCTGAAATAGTGTTGTACCGGATAGCAACTGGTGTTGTGAATCCTGTAGAATTTCATTTAAGAAACCGGATTCAAACGTCCTGGACACATTCGCTGGCACTTTTCAGGTATATTTTTTTACTGGATAATGCATAAAGATCTCCAAATATTGAAAAAAGTGCGAGTGTTTAGTGAAATATTGTTCTTTACTTCAAAGATCATTCGCTTGAATTTATTTTATGCTCATCTTATGCTTCTTGTTCAGCTAAAATACAAATCGGTCGAGTTAAATGACTTTTCTTATCTTTGACATTCAATTACGTAAACTATTCAGATAAATTGTTTACGCGTGGATTTTTTTGTCGTTTTATTTTTTGTATTTATTATATTTACAAATTTGAAGTTTCCATCATAAATTTCAAAATTTCTTTTTATGAAGTTTTCAAGTTTTGACAGTCCAAATCTAAAGCGTCTTTTTCTCATAAATTTATAATCAAAAATTTTCAAAATAAATTCCTAAAGATATTTTCAGTAAGCACATATTCAAATATAATAGAAAGTTGGAACCACTATAGTTTGGCGCAACAATAGAAATTATCCAGAGTTATTATCCATGACAATGTGTTATAGATTTCATTTTTTCAATATGTGTGTTAGCAAAACGGACATTCATAAACCAGTTGAGTCAGATTTTTTCAATTTCTATTAATTTTCGTCAAATTTCAAAAGTGTTCATTTAAAATGATTTTTCAAATTAACATAACTGCTCAAACACTAAAATGGCTTTTTTAATGTGCATTTTACTAGCTATGCTAATTTCAAAAATCTATATAAAAGAAAAAATTATTTTGCTCAACTGTTTTCTCATTTTGTCTAAAAGGTTACGTTGATGTGTTGTGCAAATATGGTTGAGAAGTGTGGGTAATTTGTTCAGTTTCAAAATGACAAGTTGATGTTAACATTATCAATTTATTTTTCGAAATTATCCAAAACATTTTCTGTTATTTTCAATTCTTTTTGAAACTTTTCTGTATCTACAATATTTAATTTCCGAAAATCTTCCAATTTCAATTTATTCATAAATTATTAATGATGTGAGTTTTAGCAACAGCGACTGGAAACAACGACATTCAATCAGCAAAACGTCTTGCTGGAATGATACGAATACTTAAAGAGCAAATTATTAGTGAATTAAGTATCTGGCAGGAGACTAATGCCAAAAATTGTCAGTTGGAAATTGAAATTCATCATTTTCAGGAAAGGTAGCAACACAATTTTTTTAATTTTCTAGAAAATTTGACCAAAAATTTGATGAAACAGAAATCTGGAAAGAAACTTTTTTCTATTTTCGATTTTAATGTCTCAGAACTTTAGACTTTAATGTCTCAGAACTTTAGATGATTATTTTTGTTCTTTCTTTTTTCTATCGTTCAAATCCTTGTCTTTAACGTTTGTATTATCCGAAACGATGGTTGGTCAAGTTGGAAGATCGAATAAATACTTTTTTAGTCATTCATGATTGATCGGTCTTTTGCATGAAACCTATCCGTCTAATTTCTTTACTACTCCTATTTATTTACCACTGCTGTAATTAATTTAATATTGAACTACATTTAATACGAAATTAAATTTCGATTTTCCCTTGTCGATATATATATATATATATATATATATATATATATATATATATATATAT
>NW_018108281.1:3442-13314 GCF_000183805.2 Loa loa
ATATATATATATATATATATATATATATATCTTATCAACAAGCACACAATAAGTTACAAAATGATCATTAAATTTTTAGACTTAAAGAATTAAATGTTTTTTGTATCAATTGTGAGACTTCGAATATTGAAATTGGGAATCGGAAAAGACGTTATGCAGAACAGTTAACGAAAATTTCAAAATTAATTTCTGAGCAGGTCTTTCTTTCCAGTTATTTTCCAATTACATTTGCAATGTCCTTCTTTTTTAGTTATCTAAATGAAATGTTTTGAATGATTGTAAGATATAAGTGCATTGTAGTAAATAAATGTGAAGAAGATTGAAAAAAAAATGGTTTGTTTGAAATAAAGTTTAAATAATTGAAAATCATACCAACTTTTATACCAGAAAGAGATAATTAATGAAATAAAAACATCATAAATGCCAATGAATAAATATCGTCTAAAAAACAAATTAATAATGAACTTTGGAATGCAAAAGTTTAATAATCACTTTGTAAAGAATTTCGATGCTGCTAACTGGGCAATAATTCTGGATGAAATGGCATTTGTAAATCGGGAATTGTTCGAGATTTTGATGTCAACTGCTGTTGCAGAGAGACGAGCACTTCAGGTAGACTCATCTTATCGGATTAAGTGATGTATTTAATTAAAAATAAATCAGTAAGTCGATCGATAGATAATTCGCTTCTCAAATATCAACAAAAAATTGATTAATTTCAGATAGAAACAGCCGAAGAAGAGAAGTATAGAATTATAGCAGAAAAACTTGTATTGAAACGGATCGAATTGCGCCAAGAATTGTATTTTCAAATGAATAGTTATGAATCATTAAGAAAACAAATCCATCAAACTGAAACCGATCTGACAAATCTTCAAAAAGTTATTGATGTATATGATGCCGAATATTGGCAATTAGATGATGCGAGACATTAGTAAGTATAAATATCGGGAAATACCCGGAAATGAATCAGAATCCATTTTTGTTCGAATGAAGGAGATCGATTTTCCGACCATTTATCTAAGTATTAAAAGAAATTGATATGAATGATTTTTGTTTCAGTTTACAATCACAACTTTTCCAACTGCAAGAACTTCTTCGTCGTTCTCAGCGTTATTGCTGTTTCAATTCATCTAGCAAATCATCCTTGCCACTTAGTGATAGTGGTGATAAGAATAAGAATATAGAATGCGAAAGTGATAAGTGCTTAACGATGGGAAGAAAATATAATGCAATGATTCCGTGCTGTGACATATCAAAGGTTACTAAACTTAGAATTAAACTTGGAAATTTAACGGCTGATTTATTTGATACGAATTACATTTTTCATAAATATGAATTCAAGTCTTTTCTAATTTATATTACTTTATGGATAAAGTAAAAGATAAGGCATTTTGACAAGAGCGGCTATGTATAGTGAGAATACGATATGTATATGAGAGCACTTATAGTGAGAATGTTTGGATATGTTAAACACAATATAACTAAACTAGTAGTTTAAATTTCAGAAGAAGAATTATGATATCACAAATGCCAAGGGTAAAGGTCAGATGGTAACGAAAACAATGCTAAAGATAAATCCGTTTGTATCGGATGTTGTTCATGAAGGGATAAAATCAATGAAAAATGTGGTCAAAGTTGCTACAAGATCAAAAGTTGGCGAGAAATCTGGTCATGAACCTTTGCCATCCCCGGAGAAATCATTACAAGCCGGATCAACGGTAATTCCTTATATGACAAGTTAGAAAATCAATACTGGAAAATATTTCGGAAACATTTCTTAAAAAAAAAAATTATTGTGCCTAAAATTTTTTAAAATCCACCAATAATTTTGCTAATTGATTTCAGGAATTTGTGTCGTATGATACTATTTGTAATATGTGGTAATCATAATTTTGTAGACAAAATTGAAACAGATGGCAAATGAGAAGTCAATTTCAAGTGAATCTGACTTTATGTGGAACAAGAAGGAAGCTGATTCAAACTCGAATCAATCAGTATCACCGAGTTCACCATTACCTTCGAATGCATCCTATTTCCTCGTCAAACAACATAAATTACCATTTGATTTCAAATTAATGGTAATTCCACTGTAGTTTCATGAATTTCTAATTTTGGATAATTTTCTAATTTCTCTGGCAATCAATAATTCTAAGATGACAATGACAGAAATGTCCTCTCGATGCTTTGACCTAAATGACCCAGATCGATTTACAATCTAGTTTTCTTTCATTGCTTCATTGATCAGCTAATTCGATGTGTTCAATAGTTTCTCAAATCTTTACAATTACAAGAAGTCACAACGTGAAAAGCGAACCTACCGGAAGCAGACGAAGGATTCAGACAGATCAACATCGATGGAATCCTTCAAGAGTATATCATCTCGGACAATGACAACTGAACCTGTTAATTTAATAAATTATTTCATTTGAACGTGAAATGTGCTTTTTTTCTGTTTAGTTAGCTAAGAATTCAGTGCTAATTTCGAAAATTTTTGTTATTAGAAATTGCAAATACCAAAAGTAACAACAGACCAATGTTGAGGAAGATTTCGATTGTAATTGCAAAGTTAGAAATCAAATTCTGGTAGTAAAATAGCTGGTGTTATTTACGCTACAATGAAAAATATTGAAAGTTGAAAACCAGAAATTGAAGTGTTCTAAATGTCCAGGAAATCAAGGAACAAACCGAATGTTCCGGGCCGGTCAGACCAACCGAAATTGCTGCTTTGTCATTGAGACATGTAAAACCTCGAAGGTCACTGGTAGATTCAAAACAGACAGAAAAAAACAATGAAGAAATTAAAAACGTAACAGTAGATGAAATCGCCACTGATCACGAAAGTACCACTGATCTTCAAAGCAGTAAAGATATCGATTCAAGCAAATCTAGCAGTGTTTCGATATCGGACGGTGAAACAACCGATTTGATGTCTGAATCCATTTCGTTTTCGGATATGTCATCAAAAAAATCGGATTCCGTATCATCAGTTAATATTGATATCAATGAACAGGAAAAGAAGGTATTTTAATGAATGTTATAAGTAAACCACAAGTAAAGTATAAAGAGTTGTTAGGTATTAAATTAGGTTAGTTGCCTTAATCTCCGCAAATTTTAATTACTTATTGGACGACAGCTTCACTGCTGACATTTGAACTCTAATTTTTAAATTAAGGCTAGAACACATATCGTCAGCAAAACTTAAAACCAATCAATGATGTCGTTGCATATTTTGTTTATTTTGAAAGTTAGAGAAAGATTTTTTTTGTCTTTGTTCAGAAACATAGCAATATTTATTTTGGGATTGTATAGAAGCAACTTTTACAAATAATTTCGTGATAATATTTAATTTAATTTGCTTAAATTTATAGCCATTTTCACTGTTCGATAGTTCATCTAAGCACCAAGCCAGGAATCCGCCGCTGTATCATATTTCAAAATCTGAAAGCAATTCTGAAATAGCAACTAACAGTAAGAAGATTATGTTCTTTCCGATTTTTCATATGCTTTATGCATACTTCTATAATGGATATAAAGATGAGAAATGATAGTGTAATGATAATGATTTTTTAGCTATAAGTCATCTTAATCAATCATTATCTCAGCCTCTAATTATTGTCATTTCATTAGCATTCCTTCCTTTGTCTATTTTGTTTTTATTGCATTATCGAATATCATTTACACAGTTTCAAATTTGAAAATGCACTGTTTTTAAGTTTGAAATAATCGTTCAAAAGATTAGTGCTTCCGCTGATAATTATAATCACATTATAACGATAGGGATTGATATCGTGATCCATTATCAATTCTTACTTTTGTCGTTTATTATTATCATATCAGCGTGGTATCTTGATTTAATGGATAAGAATATGTATTTTGCAAAATATTTCATTAACCATTGCTTTTTTTCAGTAATTTTCCAAAAATGTCTCAAAAATTTTCCATCTATAATAATACAATAAAATAAGAAATGAGTTAGTTTGGAAGTGAATTAATTTGAGAAGTGGTTTTTACTGCTTTTCTCCTATCCTAATTCTCTTTTATCTTCAAAAGAAACATTGCTTTGTTTCGTTGGACTTTTTTCTCCGACTCTAATAAATTTTGACTGGTCGCGAAACTTTTCGCTTCAAAAATAACCAAATGTCAAAAAAAAGAAAAAAGACATTCCACCAATATGTCATATATTGAAGGAGAGCAAAATAAATTAGATTTATGTGTACGGTCCATATTGTATTATTGAGTACTATAGTGTTGATAAAAACAATAGTGAAGTACAATCTATTATAACGGTAGTAGAAATTTTCAATAAATATGAAGTTTAAAATGATTGTTTTTCAAAGTTAATAGCTATCAAATCAAATGTTCATGCTTGCCAACTATACAGTAAACAACAATTAATAGACAACAAATCATTCATTTTTCATTAAGATATATGCTTAATACAACAACAATTAATGCATCAACCGTTCTACAATCGGTCGCTTCATCAAGGTTTCTTTCTTATCGATTAAAAAGGCTAAATTACAGTACTACTAACTGTATTGGGAAATGAAAACAGCCGGAAGGGAATATTGTCCAATTTCTTTTCACATATATCTATTCTTTGGGGTATTATCCTGAATAGTCGTTCAAAACATATTCCTTGAGATATCATCCTGAATGATTGTTCTGACGTAAAGATAACAATTAAGGAGATCTCCGACTAATTAATTGATATATTCTCATCGGAAATCCTTCCAAATTCAGATATTGCGCAAGTAGCAAGTTAACAGTAATTTCCGTAGTGCTAATGCGATTTCTTATTTATTTAGGGTTATCTATAAAATAATCATCAATTTCGTTGTCAAAATACATTGAATGATCAAATCGATAATCTATTCATTTGCATTGCTTCCAAATAAGTTTGATATATAATACACTACACCAAGCATATACCGACATAATTCCAGGAGAATCTGATGAGCAACAACCAAGAACTTTATCACTACAAAATCACAGTGTTGAATTATGGGAGGAAATCTCGGAGAGGACATTCTTTCATAATATTGCTGGTCGATTTTGAATAAGAACAATAAAATTAATAAGTGACACGATGTTATGACCGCACAAAACTTTCCCAATCATTTGACTGTTAATGGCATTCTATCAGTCACATTTGTCACCTTTCCCGAAAATGAACAATCAGATTCTCAATCCTCTTCCCACCATTCTTCTTCAATATGAAAGATTAAAGCATCTGGATGAATTATATATCCGAAAATTATTCCGGAATCAGGCTGATCCGATAACTTGTCTCAACGTCTGCCGATCTCGTACATGCAATGAAAACTGTCGTTGAATCAAACTGATTCACTTTTTTATTTTAAATTGAAAATATTCGGGCATCCTTAAATGTGGTTAAATATGGTTAATTCATGTTATATAATTTGTAAAGGTATTCTTCGCATACTTATTTTATGAAAAATCGCCAGTAAGAAAAGAAAAAAAAATTAAATAAGCAACACAAATAGTGTACATCAAAAGAGTAGTAAATAATTGAGGAACGAATTGAGAACTTTTAGTTAAGTATGCAATAAAGCAAAAACTTCGACCTAAAAAAAAGTCACAAAATTCGAATATTTCATTTCCATATAACATTGGTATTTTCACAGCCTTATTAGGCTCAAATTCTAAGCAATAAAAATGGAAATAAACATTGCAATCTCGCGATCGGTTTACACTTATGAAGTCCATTGGTTTACCATTTACTTGGTAGAAATCAATAAAAGTCTATTAGTACAACCAATTTCTTTCAACGTTTTTGACACAGTCGACTAATCCATATTTTTTTTTCAACTGATAAATTATTGGTTCAACCTGAATCGAAAAACTGAACTTCTTATCAACTTTTAACAGCGTTGAAGGGTCACTGCAAATTTACCGTATGATATATGCATTCCATAAATGATAGACAGGACATTATTTTTAAATTTTTGGTATGAGTGAAATCGTTCAAAAAGGTGTATGAAAGTTAAGGCAGTAGAACTTAGTTGCGCAGTAATAATTAATTGGCGTTGAATACATTGGATTTCACTGTTAAGCATCATATTTTCGACTTAAACATCATAATGGAAGCATAAAAATCAAACAGTTTCCTTTACGTCTTTTGAATGGATGATTGCCAACCATTGCAATCGCAATCAGTTTTCTTTCTTTTTTCGATAAAATATGCTCGAAATTATTTTGTCTCCAGTATGACTTTGTGTATTTTAGAATATATGCAAATCTATGAGCACATTCAGAACAACGAAATAGAAAGCATCGTTGGCCTCATTAGTCAAAGGCCTAATTACGGTTGTGTATTCAAAGCACAGAAATTGGCTATTCAATTTACATATTTTGCATGATTTCACAAGTGAACTATCCGTTTATATTTTGTCAAATGTTTATCATACTTCATAATAATGTCTTTATGGCTTTAGCTGCTGACAAAACAATTGAATCACTTATCGAAATTCATCTGAACTATATCTACGAAATAGTCATTTAATAATAAAAACCAATCACTTTCCTCGGAAAGATTTCCCATAACTGGATTTTTCTCACCAAATTTTCGAAAACCAACAATGGCATATACATGACCGGCATGGAAATGAAATTCTGTTTCAACTTGATAGTTAACTCCAGTCATCGATGATTTATCAAGTAAACGTAACGTACTCAGCAGTATTACTGCAAAGGGAAAAGTGATATCCATAGTCTTATCAGATCAGAGAAAAGGCAAAGCCAACAAAACAGTTTGCCCTGTCCACTTTTGCTGTGACATTTCCGCAATACACCAATATGTGATTCTGGAAAGTGATCATGAATGTACCATTGAATGTTCTTAATACCCTACCTGAATATTTCTTCGCTATCCTCCGGTTCAGTGCCATTGACCACAGTAAAATGAAAGGCTATTACTTGATGAGTGTTAAAGAAGAGCAATTTCTTCTGCAGAAAAGGGATAATTTTACACAATTAGCAAAGTTATAACGAGCATATTTTTGATAAATATTGACAACACGTGAAGTCACTTAAAAAACGCAGTCAAACCTCAAAAATCTGAAGAATTAACAAGCTTTTAATAAGAAAATGACTTCACAACACTAACGATTACGAATAAACTGAAGTAAATTAAAAAACAATTAGAGCGAATAAACAAATCAAACCTTCCAGTCCTCAAACTTTGTTTCCAACATTTCGCTGTTATTTCTATCTACAAGATGGGTCGACGCATTTATGTCAGATCCGTAGAATATTAATACTTTACCATCCACTACCGAGAGATTGTTGTATGTGCTGAAACTGAGATATTCGTTGTGGCAATATTAAAATATTCATCGTCTGTCCATAATTACTATAGCATTTGTCCTATTTCGAAAGCCGTCAAGAAAGATTCTTATTTAGCACCGGAATTAATGTTATTCCTATCAAACACATTCTGTGGATGAATATTGTCGTAATCAACACCTTTCGGTGTCACTCCATTCTAAATTGATCTATGAGCCAAGAAACAATCAAGTCTAACTTACGTTCTATTTCGATTATCCGATTGAGCAACAACGCGAATTGGCATGCTAACAACTTTCCTTCGAATTTGTTTGGCTGCATCCAGCGCTTCACTTTCAGCGTCAATATGAATAGATTTGGGGCCGCTACTAGTCACAACAGCCAACATCACTGGATCTTGGGATTCATGATTATCTTATTAGTTCCAAAGATAGCACTTCTAATAAGCCCTAGCAATGAAGTCCTATGTAGAATTCACTTCATTATGAACATAACACTTCACACGGAGTGTTGCATACTAATGCATTAAGTTTTAATTAACTCACTTCACCAATTTCCAGATGATTGAGAAGTGATATTCGTCCACTGAAAAAACTGTTGTAGTTAAAGACAACCATGACAAAGACCAACATACCCAATGAATATTAAGTATTCGGTAGAGTTCTTCATTGATCTTTTGGGGGTGGGGGGGAGGGGGGGAGGGGGGAGGGAATGAATTACATTTTTGGTATATTGGTTTAATTCTAATTCTAATTCCATTCCCTAATTGAATTGTTTGCGCTATTATGCCTTCTGCTTACAATTCTTAGTATATTTAGACAAAGATTTTATTGTCACTCAAATATCACATCATTATCATTATCACTCAAGCATCACATCATTGTCATTGTCATTATCACTCGTGTATTGTGACCATTCGACTGTCACATCTAATTATTAATACAAAGTTTGGAATAGAAATCACTGCAGTATTTGTGGCAAAAACGATTGTATCGCAACATTGGATGATTTTGGCATAGTTTGACAATGACTACAGCTGTATAAAAGATGACAAACTTCTTGCCCATGATCCAATAATCAATGTTCTAGTCCGAGAATGAATACAAACTGTATGGGATAATCATTCGTTCATTGGATTTCCTTTTATTTTACTGGGGTAGAATGGATTATTTGCTGAAATCACATAATTAGAACTATTTGTTTATTTAATAGTGGTTTAATGCTATTCTTTAATTAATTACAGTAAGACATATGACGCAAAAGTCCGCCAAAAATTTCTATGTACAAATTCCTTGCGTATTTTTAGATGACCTTCCTGAGAAGTGAATATCAGCATTGAGCAATCCAACGCTGTGACAATTGTATTTATCGGTTTTTCTCCACCAAAGAAAATAGCATGAATTGGTGTCCAATGATGCATCGCGAAGTATTTTTTTTACTAAAGCTTAAATTTACATCACTACATCATCAAATTTTCGTCTCCTGGAAGTTTTTTCTGATCTTTAGTAAATTATTATTTTATATTTATTCAAAGGAACAAAGAATGCAGCATGCCCCCAAATCGGTGAAATTCGTTGTAGACTCGAGTTCCAAGCTTTCTTTAAATATGGAGGAGTTGTTTTATCGTCCCGGTAGCGCAGTATTTTATATCGACGGCTTAACTCGTGGTTTGCATATTCAGACATCTCGGGATTCCCCTGTAAGATTATATAAAAGAATAATCCATTATTTTTATTATTTCCAATGAATTCATTATAACTTATTAACTCATTTCAATTTCCCTTATCTCCTATAGTTACTAGTAATTGAAATTACAAAATTTAGCAGATATGATTTTCAAGCCTTAGGGAATATTTGTAGCGTGATAATAGACAAGTGAAAGAAGAATGCTTATTTGCTAAGATTTTTTAAATCTTTGCTGAATAAGTAACTAGCAATTATACGTCCCACTTGTTTAAAAGCAGAGACTAATTTATTTTTGGGATACCGAAATTTAGTTCCAATGTTTCTTTTTGTGAGCGCTGGGTTCATCCACAACTGTTCAACCTGAAAATTTAATGAATTCATCACTAAAGCTCTTGTTCTTCATATGTTTAAACAGAAAATGCAAATTCATTCAAATTTCCCAATTATGTATAGTGTATCACTTCAAAAAGTTCATTTAAATTAAATATTCGAAAATTCAAGAAGTCTACTTGTTGCTGATGTAATATTGGATGATATCACGATGAATGCAAGGATAGCAAAATGTTGAAAATGCATTGCTATCAGAAGCTGTAAATTAAAAATATATATACACAATGATTTGAATAATCCTCCGACTTTGTCGAATTTCTTTATTATAAGTGAATTTCGAATTTTTTAAAGAATGAATCCAATCATTTTGGATGTGTAATAAATCTGGTTGCTAAAGGATGCAATTTTCCTCCGAGTAATTCGTAAAACAAATTTTTTCATCTCGCCACTTTATCGTATGCTTCTTTTGATGAGTAATGAGATTAATGATAAGTAATACGTATGAGATTTAGACCCAAATTCGGTTGCTTCAGTGAAGGATAAGT
>NW_018108281.1:13702-19746 GCF_000183805.2 Loa loa
TACGTATGAGATTTAGACCCAAATTCGGTTGCTTCAGTGAAGGATAAGTTTCACAATTACTTTTTTGTTTTAGCTACAATGATTAATCAATACTATTAAATGAGTAGAGAAATTTGTAGAAACGAATTTGGTGAGGAGAGAAACAATTTGTGACAGTAGAATGAATTCTGAACGAAAATATTAACTTTTTAAAATGAAAAGGTCGAATCAGTCAAAGATCAGAAAGGTTCGGGAAAAATCGAAATTAATCTGTTTTCCATTTAGCATTGAATAGCAAGGCATTGTAAAACGGAAAGCATTTCATACAGATTATGCAAAAAAGTAAATAATACTGTCACATACAGTTTTTTTATGCAAATTGGGATTAACAAAATATTTTGTGTCACTGGAAGCCTTTTATGAATTGTCACAAACGGTTTTTCTACAGAAATTGGGATTGACAGAATATTTCGTGTCAGTGGAAGCACTGGAAAACAGATTATTTCGTGTCTTTGGAAGTCTTTCATTGAATTACATAAATTTGTATTTGTGCCAGAAATAGAAGCATCCCAAAATAAGCTGTACCGTCGATTGTATAATTTTCCATTCAGAGAAAGTTGTATAATTTACGTCGTTTTCTATTATTTGTGTCTTTTGTATTTTGATATGAAATTGCAATCCTATAAGACGATGAATCGGAAATTTTTGTCCGGAACTGAAAAAGACAATCAGTATTTCGCTAAGAATTCAAATGCAATGCTTTTTTAGAAAATGTTGAGATTGAAGAGTAAGCAACCTGCGACAAACAGATTCCATCCGACTTTTCCATTGGTGATAGAAAGCTGGTCGAATTCTCAATCTTTTCTTCCAACTATTACTCGTTTTACTAACATTTTTGTGCATGGAATGCTCTTATATTGCTCTCTCAAGTGGTCAAACATACAAATTTTATAAATGTTACGCACCAACTAGTCGTGAAGCGGAAAGTTTCAGCGAGTTGCAATTCTTCGTTAACCATGTTTTGCGACAAACTATTGAGATTCATACGTGAATAGCTAAGAGATCTCTCTGAGTATGCTTCTCATCAGCGGAACCAAAAAAAGGACGAATTTGGTTGGATCCATTTGATATTGAATCTGTTTCCTAATACAGTTCTGAGTTAACCTGGCTATTTTCTTAGTTTTGTCAAAGTTGCAGTCACCTTCGATAATCAGAACTCAAAAAGATTGATTGTATTTTAGGCCAGAAAATACAAAAAGATATTTGATGGATAACAGTATAAAGAATTTTTCTCATCAATTTCATTATCATCATTTTTTTCTAAATTTTTTGATTGTGTGGAGAAGGACGATAATTTTATCTTCGAATATCCCTTCTACCATTTTTTCGTTTTCATTTTTCGAATTCCTTTTCTAACTTATATTTTTTTCCAACTTCTATATTATTCTTTCTCCTTTTATTTTGTAACATTTTTGCTTGGTTTTTATTACATATTTTTATCAAATTTTTTAAAACAAATAAATCAAATTTATTTCCCGGAATAAGTGTCATAAAAACCGAAATAGCATCATGAAATTATTCATTCAAATAGTTTGCATTTACATTTGTTTTTTCTCTCATGCATAAGGTCACGAATCAGCTATCTAATCTTTAAATCGTCTGAAAATGCAAATAGTTTGCATGTAAAAAAAAAAATGTAGAGCTTTGTCTGATGTTGAGATTTGCGCATATTTGGATGACAACGAATATAAACATGGATGAGCATACTGTAAAGATATCTAATCTTATAAACATGTTTATATCCAACATGTTTATCTCTAGATATTTGTTAAGCATCGCATTTCTTTCTCCTTACACATTCCTTATATAAACATAAGGAATCCTAAGATCCATTCATTGTTGCCAAAAACCCATCTGTCGACACTCAGGTTCACAAAAACACTCGCCATCTATTTCTCCCAGTCTACTAATCCTTACAAAATCTCTTATTATTCTACTGGTTTTACCCTGGAAGTCATTCTATTGTAATTGGAACTATTTGAACCTATTTTTACTGTATTTGGTATCCAAACGATAATAAAGGATAATCTGTTGTGCATTTCGAACACACAACGAACCGGTACACTGTAAATCATTCCTTTAAAACTTGACTGTTTCTACAACGAACAATAACAATCTCCCTCACTTTCTTAATTCCTTTTCTTTTAACTGTCACGGCAATAAGTACCTCATTTATTCTATTTTTTCAGTATCTTTAATTCATTGATTGACAATAATATAATTATGAAATTGTTATAATAAGTAAGATCACGTTTGAAATTTGCAAATGTTTAAGCATATTATGATACTGTAATTGCAAAGTGATATTATAAATTATGATATTAATTTTTAAAGTACAGCTATTGCAAAAATGAGTCATACTGACAAACCAATGATAAAAGATGATTAACTTAGGGAAACATAACAAATGTTTAAAAAAGAAAGAATTAAACAATTTAGGCAGGAATAAAAGCTTTGGTTGATATTATCTAAAATAATCTGGCTATTGAATGGAGTTGAAAATCAAACAGATTTTCTTCGGATGCATAAGTAATTCTGCTTCCGGCACGCAAATATGTCGAATTAACTGGTGATAGGATTAGCAGTTATTGCTAGTATCTGTTTTAATTACAACTGGTGTATTTTAGTAAAAAATCTGCCCTATAAATATTATTTTAACGTGTTTTCAAGTTGTTTTAGTATGAATATTTTCTAAAATCTTTTATTAACAAAGAAAATAATTTCATTTGTTTCCTCAAAATGCAAAAACATTTTCTGTTAAACAATCTCCTATTTATGTTTATCATTAATTCTCTTATTTTTGTTGTTTTTCAGCTTTCTCATCCATCCATACTTCTGACCTTCTTTTGTTCTTAATATGTTAATTGAACCGCCAATTTTTCGGCTTACTTTCCTTTTTTCAAAAAAAAAGACTTCCTCTATGTTACTTATTTTAATTCTCGTTTATCTCGGATTTTAATAAAATCTTTGCAGAGATTAATTTCGATTAAATAACAATTTCTTTTCTGAACTAACACTAAAAATTTCAATTCTTGTCACTTTCGCTCTTACAGGAATCAGTTTTTGAATTTAGAAACGATATTAAAGATTATTGTCAGACATGAAATTTTAGTTTTTTTTTTTTTTCTTCATTTGTTGTCATTGCTCTCCTGATAGCAATCTCTATTTTCCTAAAACTGCTGAGGGAAAAGATGAGAGATTTACTTGAAGAACTATCACATTAATTTTGTAAATTCATTCAAATTGTACTACTGGAGAGAATATTTTTAAATATTTAATAGATATTTGCATCCTTCTTTTTTTCGAAGGAGGAAAAGGGATATCGTTTGGCAATTTTTGAAAAAAGGGAGGATCAGATAGAATGGTGTTTTTGGTTGATACAAATGGACATCATAGGCGAACATTTTAAATACAGTTCTGCCAACAAATCGGAATTTTTTATTCTGACATGAAAAGCTTTTTCTTCATTGACGATTTGAGAATTTTTAAAGAAATCAGAACAAATAGGTGTATTTCTTAAATGCTAAAAAAGAAGAATACTTGGAAATGCAGAAAATGGATTTGTTTTTAATCGTACAAATTCCTTTTTTTTTAATCAATTTTAACAAATAATTAATGCTGTAAACCTGATTGCCACTTCATCATTAACGTGTTGTTAGATTTTCATGAAGTTTACAAGAAAATCATAAACTTTGCATAATAAACGAAAGGTGAAAGTTTTACAAATAAATCGATAACTCGCATCTTTTAGCATTAACTCGCGTTAGACATGCTTGTTAAATGTTCGGAGAGAAAAATCTTTTTCACACATCTCATGACGGTACACTACAATCGATGTATTTTAGGTATTTCAGAATGTGTAAATATGAGCTAAAATAGCAGCCGAAAACGCTGATATTTGATTTTGTTCGAATTTAAAGCACTTTAATAATTCGTATGACATTTGAATTGTTTAAGTATGAAAAAAGTCGAGCAGTTGAAAATGGTTTATTGACAGTAATTTAATAAAAAAATGACCATTTTACATTAAAAACTCCTTCTTATGCCAAATTTTTGCATGATTTTAAGACAAGTGATCGATTCAACAAATATTATTTCATTAGAGTTGCAAGTGATTATGAATGATTTAATATAAATTTTATTTAGAATTCAAATGGAAGAATTGCAAAAAAATAACAATGAATTTCGGACCTCGTAGAAGGAGTACATATTAAAAATCAATTTTTCCGTAAAAAAAGATAAGGTCTTCTGGATTTTAATGCTTCAAAATTCATCATTATGCATTATAAAGAATAAAAATTTCTACAAATTTAATGAAGGCAATAATTTTTATGTTTTACATTTTAAGGAATAAGAAAATTGTGAATGCTTTATTTCCGAGCAGAAATTCACACAATAAAATTATTAAGTTTTACAAGAATTTTTCGCTTTTCTGACAATTATTTGAACTTAGCATTTGCTCAGTATGATAAGCGTAAAATATGCCAATAAATTTCATTTAGGGGATGATTTGTTGAGGGAAAAGGATGGAAATATATAATTATGATAAGTAATAAATTAAAATTTAGGCCAAAAAAATGAAATAGAACAAGAACTGTAGGAAAAAACTAATCTTACCACATTTTATGATGCCTGATAAGAGTATTCGTTGTATACGCAATTAAACATAACTATACAACTTAAGAAAAAATAATGAATTGGAATGCTTAAGGCGCCAGCTTTTATACAATGTCGGATTAATTATCAGCACTGTATTGTTTTATAAAATAAAAATAGCTTCGATTTGTTACAATAAATATTTCCTAAATCTTCACTTCTATTCGCCCGATCGATGATTTTAATCTATTCTTTTCTTACGATTGCTAAATGTCGAAAATCGAAATGTAAACGCAAGATATATAGCAATTCAATAACAGGATAAAATGAACCGGTTATCCTGATAAAGGACAACTGGATATCTAGATATCTGCGTAAGCTCATTTCAATCACACTTACGCATTAAACTTTTTCCTAATCTTTTCTCTCAAATATCTTCCTTTCTTTTCCTTCATCATCTTTTCATTCTGATAAAGATTACAAATCCTTGTAGATCTACAACTTTTTAAATGACATTTAAAATTGTTGATCACGAATTAGCTATTACAAATTGTATTGCAAAAAAAACAGAGAAAATGATTGCTTCACATTTGTTATACATGATTCAACTTATTCAATAACCTTTATTACTTTTCCTTATTTACTCCTATTATTCGTATTTTATCATCATCATTATCATCATCATTGTCGTTATCATTATCAACGTCATCAACATGATGAAATTAGACAATCGATGGATATAAGTAAGAGTAACTGTATGAGCAAATATTATCAAAATTTTTTCATTTTTGCAGAATTTCTATTTCTTTTCCTCTGATGTCTTACCGTTATCGCTCATCGATAGGAGCAGTAGACACGATAAATAGGAGAAAGGAGTAAAATGTAAGGTGGTCTATTAAGATAAATCGAAATTCACCAAGAAATACCAAAATTGTTCGTTTCGTTTCGTCGTAATCGCATGTCACTCATTTTATCGTTCCCTGCTGCACCTATCCAGATCAACTATCCGTCCAACCACATTTACCATACATTTGGAGAATTTATTCATCCGCACCACTATCATCATCATCATCATTATCACCACCATTAGCATCATCATCAGCATCATCATTATTATTATTATCATTATTATTATTATTATCACTAACACAAAATCGCTTTGCTGTTATTAAAAATTTTGCCGGAGCTATATTTTGGCGTTTAAAGTAACTTTTCTACAACTTTATTTTTGCTGCAATTTTTCTATTATTATAGTTATTACTATTATTATTATTATTGTTATTATTATTGCTATTATTATCACTATTATTATTGTTATTATTATTATTATTATTATTATTATTATTATTATTATTAGTAGTAGTAGTAGTAGTAGTAGTACTAGTAGTAGTAGTATTAGTATTACTGTT
>NW_018108281.1:19945-25032 GCF_000183805.2 Loa loa
TAGTAGTAGTAGTAGTAGTAGTACTAGTAGTAGTAGTATTAGTATTACTGTTTGATATAACTATTAGTACCACTCTAATTCTGTTTTAAACAAAAAGGTTTATTTATTTTTCGTCGTTTTTTGTGCCGAAAACTAAGATCATCTCGATAATTTTATTTGGAAGATTTCTTATAAGTTCCTTTCTTCTATCCTGACCTTGCATTACTGATATAATCGTTATCAGTTACGATCATTACAACTGTAATTTCCCTTCACTAGCTATCATTAACATCTCAACTTCTAAAATAGAGAAAAAAAGACCTTTTCACACACAGCCCTTCGTATTATCAATATCTATCTTATCAGCAACATTATCACTAATTATCACCAATCACATAACGGACCGAGACGAACGGAGCGACGAGCATTCCTCTTGGCTCATTTATTTTCCGGCATTTTCATGTTTATCAATTTAAATGTGTGCTTAATGCGCGGCATTGTTCTTATTCTTATCAGCGCTATTGTTTGAATCGTTATGCAAACGTACTGTTATTGCTGTTAGAGAGAGTTGGTAATTCTCAAAGAAAAAAAAACAAAAAAAAAGAATAACCACACATAACGATAACAGCAACATACAATTTAACGAACCGTCTTTTTGTTGGTGTTCCGTTTATGCGATCGTGGAAGACGGCGGTATTACGGGGAACATGTGCTATGTTCGGCAACCGTTGCTGTTACTTGCTTCATCATCATTATCATCATCATCATCATCATCATCAATTACTTCCGATGGGATTACTATCAGTCATTCCTGCTATTATAATTATTTTAATAACTGTTATCATTGGTACTGGGGTAGAGGCTATACAATTTGCCGATTCATTTCCATCTTCAGGACGGTATGGTCCGGAAGGTATTTCTACTGGAATGCGAATACAA
Organism: Loa loa; assembly: GCF_000183805.2. Classification (NCBI taxonomy): domain Eukaryota; kingdom Metazoa; phylum Nematoda; class Chromadorea; order Rhabditida; family Onchocercidae; genus Loa; species Loa loa. The sequence continues at coordinate 20,864 of NW_018108281.1, forward strand.
CGGAATGCTAGCAGTTATCTTGTCCAACGATTACGTGATTTAAGACGAGGTAGAAAATCGAACGATTTACAAGCTAACAATATTCGAAATGAGAATGATATAATAAGTAGCGAAAGATTTACGGGAAATGATGCATCAACTGATCGAAACATGCAAATCGGTAAGGATCGATTTGCGGGATTTCGATTTCTGGGTCGTATGACCACCATTGGGGACAAGCAACAACAAACGCTGGAGAGAAAATCAAAGTTGCTTCAACAAACACAGAATATGATATTAACTGGTTCACCTCCGGTTCCGAAATCAATCCCGTTAAATTTTTCAAGGTTAACGAACCGACAAGATTGTAACAGCAGTGACTGTTTGAAAAATAATGATGCCATATCGTTGTACATACCACAGGAAAATAGCACCAACGATGGGCAACCCCCACCACTGCTTCTGCTAAGCAATAATCCTTCGAGTAGTAATAACCGGATAAATCGTAATTCTCAAGAGAGTACTACACTGAAACTTCCCAAATTGCATACTGGAATTAAGGTAATGGGACCGGGCGTTCAGGAACCTCAAAATCCAATTCCATTGCCTCCCCCAGATATTCCCTACCATAATTCACAAACAAACTCAAAGAACAACGGTGAATACGGTGGTGTGAAATTATCCGGAGTAGGACTAATACCACCATTTGCTGGTGGTGCCGAATTGACTGATTTCATACAACCTATTGATACGGCATTGCAAACCCATCATATATATGAAAATTCAAATCATATTTCATCTATTGCCTACAACGGTAAAAACAAGCACTATTTGTTATCAGCCTCTGGAAATCGTGGTATTTACAATGACTTTCATCCAGCACCATTGATACCATTCAGTCCAAAATTGGAAATTTATGAATCAGTAACTTTATCATCTCCTTCTATTTATTCCACTTATTCTGCTCAAAGTATCGATTATCATCCTACATCATCATCAACCTACGGATCACAATATGACTCACATTCGGTAAGTCTTCTCTTTAATGAATTATACCACCGCTTAATTACTTATGTCGCTTTCATTTTATTCATTAACTCTTACTTTTTTTTCCTGCAAGCGAAAAAACGATCATAATTATGCATAATTTCATAACATATTTGCTAATTATAGCATGCCTTCATTCTCGATTAATTTAAAATGTTTTATATGAGTATCCAATATAGCAGACTCATTTGTACTCCAATATTGACTAAGTCATTAACACTCTTTATTAGGTGTTTATTTTTGTAAATTTGTTTACCTGATTATGTTTACCAGGTAAATCCTTCGGTAATATTTAACTGATAGCATTATCTGGTAATGCCATTAATCTTGGCTGCATAAATGCCACGGAAAGTGACGATATTTTCCTCGGCATGCTATTTTTTTTCCCTCATTGCAAATTGTTTTTCCTTAAATTTCATAACATCCTAATTTAATTTCATCTTTGATTTCATAATAATGCCTACTTCTTCTTTTCGTATTTTTTCAATTGTTCGTAATGATTTTATTACCCAAATGATAATAATCCAACTCAAACACTTTCTCTCTTAAAATTTATGTTCTTACGATTTCTCATAAATTTCACCTGTGCAAAATTTGTCGTCCATTCACTCTTCTGCGTAATAATATCCGGAATAGAAACATCAAATAACATTTATTAGATTGAAAAGATAAAATTTTAAATAAATTTTGCAGTTTTCATGAGACAAGATTTGAAATAAATTATTGAAGTGATTGTGAAAAATGATATTGCCTTATCATTATTGATCAAAGATTAAAAATTAAAAATGAAAGCTGTTTTATTGAACAAAAAAGAAAATTATGAAAGGAAATTGTATAAAATTTATTGATTTTATCCAGACATAACAGTATAAGGAATCGAAGATTTAAATATAATATGTTTATGAAATAGGAAAATAAGTTCGAATATTTCTTTTTTTTGAATCGATTTAATGAATCATAATTAGTGTTTAATTAACTCAACGAGTAGTACATTATTTTCAATCTATATTTGTTTCAATCTATATGGAACGATAGCACTGAATGATGGTCTATGAAACTATAATATTATAGTCGGTATTTATCGTTCCTGTTATTTGTTATTGTTGTTGTTGTTATCGTTGTCGTTGTTGTTGTTGTTATTGTTATTGTTGTTGTTGTTGTTACTATTGTTATTGTTGCTTTAGCAGACAATTTATTTCATAGTTTCTTTTGTCAACTATCTTAAGTAAAAGATAGCATAAGATATTAGTAATATTATCCAGATTTTATGCTGAAAAATATGGAACAAATTATTTCAGTGCGAAGATTGAAGTGAAATGATAACGTTCAGAGTGCGAAATTTTGATTTTTTTTTCTCTCTCTCTCTTCTCTCTCCTATCTCTCATTTTTTGTAAAATAATTGTTTAAATGAGGATAATGATATATATCCATCATTTGGAGGGAATTTCCATCATTATTTTATGAGAATTTCAACCAAGGAAGAAGGAAAGAAAAGGAAAAAGGGAAGGAGCGAACAAACAAACAAGTAAACAGATAAACTTGTTTCAAATAAATATTTAAGTGAAATTTAAAATATCGAAAAAATTCTTTGAAACTGGACGACAAAATTTGTTTGAGTAGTTTAATTGGAATAGCTGTTTGTCTTGCAATTCCAATTCCGATATATTTCGACATGACTTTTGATCTCAATAATTCATTAAAATAATCCCTCATTATTACTTTCCTTTTGTTATGCCTTTTCATTGAATGAAAATTTCCATGGCATGTATTTGTTCCAAAAAAAAAAGGAAATTTATCCATTTTTTTACTAAATTCAGTGAATTCTCTAAAATTCTAACACTTTATAAAGTGGCAAAGTAATTATCCTTCCTTATTTTAGGCAATTTTTTTCCTAATACTTAAATCATTTGATTAATTAATCTCTGGGAGCTCTTCCACTCAGTTTTCTTTTTCGTTTTTTCCTTTGTTTTATATTACAAGGCAGTTGTCAACTCGTGCAGCAACCTTTTTACGTATCTTCTGAAGAATTATCATTCCATGCAAAATTGTTTGAATGATAAGAAATGTCGCGATCAATAATAACTTATTTATTTTCTCATATTTTTCATCTCTTCCATCGATAAAATGATAAGGCCTATTACTATGATAGCATAATCAACAAGCAAGAAATAGGAACGACAATAATAACAAACAAAAAGTAAAATACGAGAAAAGAATTTGTAAGAATAAATCATAATAAAATTTTCTTTTCATGCCTTTCATATCATTACAAAGCAGGAAAAAATAATAATATTATCAGATCTGGTAATTCATATTGCAATTGATATCAGAAACTGATTTTTCAACTTCCCATTTAATTTAACAACTTCGAATTTTAAAATTACAAATTTCAAAGATAAAATGTTTAAAATTTTTTTGCAAATATTGTTTTGATAATAGTTTATTTATTTTCCCATATTTTCATCTTTTTCACTGACAAAGTGATAACCTTGATAACAAATAAAAAACAAACATTATCAAGAAAAAAAAATTCCCAAATTCTCCTAGAATTTTGCATAAACATAATTTTCTACGATAATTAATACTCGTAGCATTGTAATAATTTATTGCCAGTAAATGCTTACTTGACTTTCAACCTTTTCAAATCTTTGACGGATAATGTTGGAAGTCTTTTTTCATTCTAAAAATTCTGCATGTCAAATGTCATAGATTATTTCATTGCCTTTTATTTTGTCAAACAAAAGAAAAGAAAAAAAATAATTGCTAAATATTTAAATGATATAGATGAAAGGGAAAAAAAAATTTTTCATTAGTTGGTTGTACTTCCTCTTACTGATACTGAACAAAACATTTCATCGAATTGTTTTCCAAACGATAATGGAATGTGATCGATTCAACTTCATAGTTTATCTGATCTTTTCATCATTAACCCATTCTATGATATCTTTTTTCTTTCCTCTCTCTTTTTTCAAAAAACAAAAAAGAAATTTCATAATTTTATTTTGAAATATTCCACTATAAACATTTAATTTTGATTTAATAAATGGAAAAAAGTATTCATGTGTTTAATGGTCATTTATTGATGCTGATAATTTTGACAAGTCTAATGAATTAGAAGTAATAAAATTTATCCAATTAAATTT
>NW_018108281.1:25651-51348 GCF_000183805.2 Loa loa
ATTTATCACTTTGTTTTCATGGGAAAAAAAACATTTGAATGAATAATATAGTAGATGTCATGGTAATTACAAGAGGAACTAATCAATCTTTATTAATGAACATTATAAGAGGTCGAATTCATCAAGTGATATTTGTCATTGGAAAAGAAAAAAAAAAATGCAGTGACCATTTGCGTATCGGTCTCCGAGAGATAGTATTTTGATATTTGGTAAAGATGACAAATGAATGTAGGAATCAGATCGATGATTCTAGCATCACTGCACTTAATTTAACAAAGGAAACCTTTCATTATTGTCATCTGATTTTTGTTGTAATAATGATCAGAATGAAAGAATTTGATAGACATATATATATTTTGTATTGCAAATATCAAAATCAAAAGCCATTCTGGTGGGATGTAAAATTTAACATTGCATATAACAATTATATATATATGATTTAGTTTCATGTATAGTTTTCTCGATTAAAGCAAATTAAATATTATGTAGATATCGTGATCAATCAATAATTTGGTACCTTTGACAACGACCAGAAATGAACCTTAATTATTGGTGTTAATTATTGATTGCTATTATTATTTTTACAATGATATGTGTCCCGGTTTTCTCTAAACATTTTGTATATTCGGTTCCGAAATTCCAAATTTCCTTTCCTATTAATTGACACAATAATTATCATGACAATTTTAGCAACGGTAATAGATACTGTAATATCATAATAATTATTATAATAAAATTTTCAAATCACATAATTTGAGTGTCTTTTCTTATTTCCAATAATTTTATTTCTATTTTGAGGAAAATTTTTAATATTTTAGAAAAAAAAGTTTTTTTTTTTTTTAATTTTACTGAATGGATAGCAATATTTCCCACTACGTATTTTTCTTTATGCAGCAGAAGCATTTTTTTCGCAATCAAGGATTGATGAAATTTCAATTGTTTTTAGTGAAAAAATGTTTCTTATGGAATAGATAACAAATGTGAGGAAATAGTAATAATGAAAGCATTATAATCATTATTGGAAATTATTATTATTGGAAATTAATTATTATTGGAAATCAATTGCCAGAAAATGTTTGGATATAACAAAGATGTGAATGTTTATTTTTCTAAAGTTTTACGAAAGGAAACTTTCCTGTTACGGGAAAGTTTCAAAAGTATTCATGAATAAGTTATTTGAATGTTATTCCATCAATTAATAAAAATTTTAAAACAATTCATGAGTAAGTTATTTAAATCCTATTTCATTAATTAATGAACCATTTTGCAGTTGTTTTGTGTAATGGCGTCTTCTTGACTTGCTCGAAACTTCAAAATCTATTAGTTCATCTTGACTATACACTTTAAATTGCTAGTTTAATATTTCAATTTAAAGTTCAAAATTACTAATTTAGCTTAGTTAGAATGTTATCATAACTTGCCTGTATCTTCAAAATCACTGCTAGGTCAGCTTGCTTTCAAACATTGTTGTGTTGCCTCCAAAGTTCACGTAAAGTATATCAGTGATTTGATGATCAAATCATATCGATCAAGTTGCTACATATCAAAATAGAAATGTCAAAATGATTCCGTTATAGTTATAATTTATCATCTGATCGATAACGTCGGTAAATTTACTGATATTGTTGGAGAGAGAGATAGAGGGAGTATTTGATAGGTATAAGGAAGGGAGAAGAGAAAGACCGGGTTGGGTCAACTGATGGTTGACTGATGTTTATTTTTGCATACAATTGAAAGTGGAGCAGCTTGCTGTTGTTGTTACTGCTACTGCCTTGACTGTCATCATTATTTGGTTCGAATAAAACTCCTTTTTCAACAGCATTTTCTAAGATAATGTTGAGAGAATAGTAGACGACGACGACAATGACAATAACAAATGGATGAAAGAGATGATATGAAGGAAGAAAAGAAGTGAACTGCCATCGAAAAGATGTGATTAGAAATTATTGGGGAAAATGCCCGAGTATTGGAGTATATCACGGGAAGGAAAAGGGGTATCATTGATAGAACCGGATTTTATCAAATTTTTGGTTTGTTTCGACCCGTTAAAATATCCATTCATGCCTATATTCAATTAAGTTGTTATTCGTTTGTAATTACAAGCAAATTTTAATTTTGCAAGAAAAAAAAGTGGAAATGAAGGTGAAGAAATAAAAGATAAGAAGGAATGGATAACGACACAAACATTTTTATATCCATTTCTTTTTCGTTTGTATAGCTAATAATCTGATAATTAATTGTCACTGCTTCAAGGAACTATCAGTAATTTAGTAATATAATAAACTCAACGAAAAAAAAGAAACACTGCTTACTAGAAATAATCAAATTAAAGTGTCACTTCAATTAGTCATTTAAAAATTTAAAATAATCAAACTAAAATATCGCCTCAATAAATCATCAAAAATTTTAATAATGAAACTGAAGTACCGCTTCAATAAATCATCGAAAATTTTAATAATCAAACTAAAGTATCGCTGCAATAAATCATTCTTTAAAAAAAAGAAAATTTAGGGGTGTATATGGATTTAAAAAAGGTTTAACAGTCAAATCAAAATATCGCTTCAATAAATCGTCTAGAAATTTCAACAGTCGAATTAAAATTACCGTCTTAACAAGCTGTTTAGAAATTTAACCTTTGAAAAATTTTATCAAGAAAGAAAAAAGAAAAAATTTTGTCAAGGAAAAGAATTTTTATCACAAAGAAATATGCAACGACAAACATAAATGCGAGTGATAATCCAAATTTAATTTTATCACCTGATATTTGTCAGTAATTTCCCTTCCTTTTGCATTAAAACTTCATCTCTAGTATTCCCCTCAAATGCATTTAATTTTTCCAACAACTTTTATTTTCTCATAATTTCTTCAAATTCTTATTTTTTCTTTTATATAGTGTTACATTTCAAGTCTTCCGCATGTTATCAGTTTTTTTTCTTATCAAAGAAAAAAGGTGACGAAAGAAAAAGAAATTAACTATTTTTTTTCTCTTCATTATTCAAATGAATGTGATTTTAATTTATCACCATGTCTTTATCATTTGTCAATCTATTATGGTCCGATAAATCATCGTGTTTTGTGTTAACATCAACTCAACCAGGTATAAGTGTGTATAATGATTTAAATGAACAAAACAAATAGATAAATATTGTCAAGCCTATAACCTATATGTCCCATACAGGTTATCCTGTGTATGCATCTATAGATAATTCCGGTTTTCTTTCGTTTTGTTTTTTTTTTCCTTTTTTTTTAATTAGGAAAATTGTAAAATACGAAAACAAATAGTTTCTGCAAGATTTTAAAATTTGACTTCAACAATTTCTTATAATTTGATTTAAATTTGATTTTTTTAAATAATATGAAAAATAATTATTCCTTTTTTAAATGCTAAAAAGATCGACTTTTTTTTCTTTTTTTGTTTTTATTTTTCTTGAAGTTATGAAAAATAGGAGAGATAGATTAAACGCGGATCGATTAATTCGCTACTAAAATGATTGAAAATTTTGTGATTTTTGTAAAGTTTTTAAAAAGTTTTTAATCAAGGTAAATTGAAATAAGTAGCATGAAGGGTTGGCCAAATTTTGTAATAAAATTGAAACAATTTTTTAATAAAATTCAGTTTCTTCCATGCTTTGAAATATTTTAACATCGTAGATTTTATAGTTTTTTCCCTTTTTTTTTGTTTTAGGATGGAGCAGTTAATGATAAAGTTAATGAGATGATTCAAGATGTTACATCTGAGGAAATGATCAATTCCAAGAATATCAATGTTAATACATATCCATCTTTTCAACTTACCACAACTGATTATGGATCGCAGCTAACCGGTAAATGCTGATATCATAAAAATAAAAAAATTGAGTCATTTTGATAAATCATGTCCAGATTATTTTGATAAGTAAGTAAATTATAAGCACATTTTTGGCGTGTTCTTGTATCTACCATTGAATGTAATAAGAGAAATCATTGTCAAATTGTAAATTTCTGTAGAGTAATTTGAAATCATTAAATTATTGGGATTATTAAATTTAAACTCATTACTGCTTTTTTGATTCTCAGAATTCATAACTTATTTCATCCTTTCCTCTTTCATCCTTTCTTCCTGCCTCTTTCTCTATCTCACCTTTATATGAATACCACACAAATCATCTCGAAATTATAAATATATTTTCAGCGGAAAATTTCGGTCCAGCACCTCCAGCAGTGATGCCTGTTATTGACTATTCTGATGAACAAAAGCAGATTCTTGATACCACGAAGCAAAGTCCGGGAGCTCCCTTTAATTGTGCTGAAATCAGTGAGTTTTATCCTTCAAATGTAAGAGATCTCCGAGGCTTTTGCTCATCAAATTCATGATTAGACAATATTTCCCCACTACCTAACTTTGAATAGTACAAATAATAAATTGAACGCAAATGCAGGATTACCATTTTAAATAAATCAGTAGTTGATGGAATCAGTAGAAATTCAATTCTCTAAATACTTCAATATTCAGCATCATCTGATATGACTGCTGCATCGGTTTCGAACTCTGTTACGATTCTCTTGCCAATTAAATGTATTTTTTTCATTTATGTAAAATCATCAACTGTTGACAGGAATTAATGAATTTTCGTAATTTATTCCAGCGACAACAGTAACTGTGACAAACGATGAAACAAATTATGCAACAAATGTAGAGTTCACTTACACCGCTGCATCTGAAACTATTACGACAGATACTATTACTACAACAACAACAACAACTACTACTACTACTACTACAACATTCATTGTTTCCCCGTGTACTATGCAAGTATCAAATGAAAATAAGCAAACATTTCCGGTAAACGCAACATCAACAGTTTCCACTGAAAATATTATGACTAATGAAACATTACTGGAACAAACACAAAATACTACGATTGAAAGCATCATTCCCAAAAGATATGATGAAACAACGACAACGACATATTTGGAACTAACCGAAGATCAAATATCAAATATGATTCCTACAATATCATTCCCTCAAGCAACAACTCCCCAAAATATTGGAATGGAAACAGAGACGAAAGATAAATTGGAAGTTATCAGAGAGAATAGTACCACAATTTTTCATTCACCACAAATATCACAGTAACTTTTTATATGAACCATTTACAACCTATCCTCATTTGATTAATTGATTTACTTATTTACTTGATTTTTTCCCAAACTATCTATCAATGCAAATTATTTAATTTTTATAAGAAACTTTGCTGAAGAAAAAAAAATGTTTTAGAATATATTTTTAGATATACCCATCCATCATCATTCAATGTATCGAATATAATCAAAACAACCTCAATACCATTAAATGTCAGTACAACACCTATCGGAATTGTTTTAAACCGTTTGCGTGGTGAATGTTTTTTTAAGTTATTTTTCAACTTTATAAAAATTTAAGATTTGAATTGCCTATATTAATTTATGTCATACTGATCAGAGTTTTTTTTCTTTTTTTTCTGTTATAAACATGGCACTTCATCATCATGAAAGTAGTAAAACTTCGTTTATTACTCATCTTTCCATACTCTGGGCTAACATTTCATAAATTTTTAACATGCAATCTCACAAAATTAAATTTTTTGTTCAACTCCCTAATTTTTGATTAATTCGAAAATTTAAATTCCTGTCATTTCAATTTCAGGCAGAGCTCATCTAATCTGTAAAGAAGATGGTTTACAATTCGAAATTAGCACATTATTTCCATTTACCGGACAAATTTTCGCTCATGATCGAAAACCCTCTGCTGAGTTTGTTCATTTACATGTTTTATTGCTTCGATGATAGCAGAATTAAAATTGATAGGAAAATATATTATTCACACGACTGAATTATCGTTTTATCCTGAAGTATTATTGAACTGAGTTTCGACGCCTAAATTGACATTCAATTTAATCGATAATTTGGTTTTTAGACTTTCACATACCTAAAATTTGAATTTTATAATTCATACATTCTCCATTTTATTTCAGATGTTATTTTACATTTTATGAAGCAAATTTAGTCCGAGTAATGATGCCGTATTCGTCATGTGGTATGCGAAACAACGGTAAATTTAGTACTATCACAAATTACTGAAATATTTTTAAAAAAAAATCAAAAATTCCGACAGGATTGAAGAAGCATTAATATTTTTTGATATTGCTAATTTATAATTTATTATTGTTAACAGGTGTTTAAATTAGGACTGTTACGATGCTTTTAAATTAGCAAATCTAAAACGTTGCAGTAGGACTAATTTTGTAATATCATAACTTACTAATGCTTAATATTAGCAACCTATCATCTCAGTATTTCATCCAGTCTTTGAAATTCTCGCTTAACCTGAAATATTTTTCAGAAAAACAACGACCAGAAACCCAATTTCATATGCAAATTATTGTTATTTTTCAACAGAAAGACAATACAAGCACAATGCAATCATTTTTAACTCAATGCGTCCATCAAAAAGTACAATATCAAAAACAGGTGATACCGAAACGTATTGAAGAAGCATTGGAAGAGTAAGTAATCGAATTCCAATTATTTAAGTATTTCAATTTTTACAAGAAATTTGGTTGGGGAAGTTCAAACTTATGCGATTTAAGATTAGTACCGTAAATCTTTTTATTTTCTTAGAGTTTATTGCAATTAAATTTCGAAGTGTCGAAAGCATATCATTGATCTTGAAGGAATCAATAATCGTTATTTGAGCTTTCATCCATACTTCTACTGGTCACTTTTAATCAGTCTTTAATTGATTTATCATATTGAACTTGAAATAGATGATACTGTTTGAGTGTTTTTTTTTCTTGATGTAGATTACGCTTAATACCGATGAAACTGGAGTATAAAGCACAAGTTCCGGAATGTATGATGCGAATAGTTACCGAAGAAGAACATGGACATGGTGATGATGGCGCTGAAATAGAAGTTGTTAACCTTGGACAACCGATGAGAATCGAATGGAGTTTGTTACCCGAATCAGGTTATAAAATTATATGATTCTTTTGTGATCCCAAGAACTTTTTTTCTTTTTAATGAATTCCTGGATAATCTCTGCTTGTTAACATTATCTATCTTTTGAGATGATTCTATAAATAATTTAATGAGTTTCCTTCTTTTTTTTCGATTACTGTATACTTCTCTGAAGTTACCATCGATTTCTTGAAATACTGATATATGATTCCGTCAAGTGTTATTTTTTTTTTTTTTTTTGAAATTTTGATACATGCAGAAAAAGAATATGAATTTAACGTAGGACTACTATTTTAATGAACGATTATAAGCTGCCATACTTTTTAAATGGAATTTTATATCTTTCGCTTTTTTAGAAGTTTTTTTTATATGTTAAATCAATTTGATCTTATTGAATTGCCTAAAATCCTTTAGGAATTAATTTTAATTATAATTTTCAAGAAAATAGGAAAAGAAAAAAAAAGAACTTTTGCTTCCTTCTCATTTCTAATTAGCATTGTTCCTGTTTACTGGCCTGAGTATCCAAAATCTCTATGCATAAAAGTTACACAAATTTATTTAGTTATCCGGGTGTTCATGTTTTAACTTGTAAGGTGGAATTAATATGAGAACTTTCATCCGGATAGATGCAAAAAAAAAACAGATGGTATATTTATTAAAATGATTCTGGTAAATTATTCCATTTCCCATGAGATTTATAAAATTTTAGTAAAACTCGACTTTAAATAAAAAATTCCAGATGCTTACGGATTTCATGTACGAAACTGTACAGTACGGGATACGGTTAGTAATAAAGAATACATGGTGATCGATGAACGAGGGTATATTTGCATTGTGAAGCTTTTTTTTTCCTAAAAAATCAAAAGTAAATTTCGTATTACTAAGAAAAGTTTAAAAAAAAAAGGAACTGGCAAAAATGATGGTGCTATATTTTTTGATAATATTATTGTCACTTTTATTTCCTGTCGTATGGAATGATCTAGCTTTTTTGAATGAGTAATGCAAAATCTGCATTTATTATTTTGTATCATCATGGTGTTTCAGTTGTTCAACGGATATCAATATCTTCAGTCATCCACATTATGATACGTATCATGATATAGCTCGAGTTCACTGGCATGCATTCAAAGTACCGGATATTAATCAGCTGAGTATCAAATGCTCCATAGAAATATGTACCGATATTCCAGATACCAAATCCGGTTTAACCAGTTGTGATAGTATACCATCTGTGGGTCATTTTAAATTGTTGCCAAAACTTTTAACAGCTTTTCGATAGGATGGATGTAAATACGGCTCTACTTTTAGTACAGTTCAATTTTCAGTCGAAATCAACATACTATATCAATCATGTCATTAAAAAGCATGGTATTATTCTGTTTGTTATGCTTGTCGACAATTTCGAAATCTCAGAAGTTGGATCACAAAGAAATCGTGTTCTTTTAATTGCAGCCACCATTTTGTCCGGATTTGATAACATCACCTACGAATGCTCTCCTGTCCGGTCAGGAAGCAAAAATTGTTAGAAAACGGCGAGAGCACAATTCGTTCCAGCAACATGTCTATGCCGATATTTGTTTCGGTGATAAGAAGGATGAGTACTGCAATTCGGAGAATTATCGAATAGATCATGGACGGCATGCCAAAATGTTTAGAGATAATTGTTCGTTTTAAAAATTGAAAACTAAAAGTTAATTTTTAAACAAAAATAATCTAACAAAGATTCCTTCCTTTCAGATTATTTATCCAATAGAAATTCAACGTATTATTTGCAGTACCAAACCAATACTGCTTATCCCGCTTATGGTTAAGTATTTGGACGGGTTTATCTGCATTGACAGCGTTACTGGCGATCAGTGTACACGGGTATTGTCGTTATTGTGGACGACGACAATATGGACCTATTAAATTAGCAACAAATTTAAAAGCAACAACAGCAAAATAACAACAATAGCAGCGAAATCAAAAGTTACATTTATTTCATTGCTTTAGACTGATAAGATTAACAGCAATAGCAGTGACAAGAGTAATTCTATCATTGTTAACATAATCCTCATTTTAACGACTGTTCTTCATATATTGATTCTATTTTCTTTCTATTATTAATACAGATATTAGTTATCGCATTTTTTATGGTTAAATAAATAATATTCCGAAATAATATGATATTTTGATAGCTTTATGAAATTTGTCCTTTATTATCCATATGATTTCCTGGTTCACCAATAATTATGTATAATATTATGGGGGGAAGTTTATGAAATTTTTTGTGAGAGTTCGATGTCGTATATCATCAATAATTACAGATTTAAATTTTTTTTAGCCTAATTTAGAGTGAGATTAACAGAAAACTCAATCAAGAGAAAGGAAGTAAAACTAAAAAATATAAGAGTTAAAACAAAACTTCTTATTTTGGGACTATTTGAATAGTGTTATAATTGAGTCTAACATATTTCATATACATGAGAGAAATAACTTTTACTTAGAAAAATTAACCTGACCGCCGAAATATGAAAAGAGAGAAATAAATTTCAGTAGAAACATTAAGTTCTATTTAAACTTACTCTACGTTAGTTCATATCCTTTTTTTTTCACTTAATCAAAATACTAACTTTTTGTTTCATACGATCTTTGCAGCTGAAAATTTCTTTGCTACAGTATGATGTGCAATTACTTTTCTTATGTAACAAATCCAACCATTTACAATATATTCTCATTAACTACATCGAGGTAACTCAAGAGATAGCATTTTATTTCAAAAAAGTAAAACTAAAGTGCCCCCAACACTGGAGAAATTTGAAAATCTAAAATTAAAAAACTTTAAAACTTGTAACTGTCTATCACTTTTCTATCCCTCTCTTTATTGAAACGATCATAGGTTAAATTTTTTTTTTTTTTTGATTTGCTGCTGTTATAAATCTATGAATCATTTCAAATTCATTGGTGTTATCTTTCCTTTTCAAAATATTCGTCAATAAAATTTGAGGAAATTCCCGATCTTCCTGAAGTTAAGAAAACTAACGGTTAAGTTTGAAGAAGTAAATTAAAGTTAGGACGATTATACTCATTTTCGTAATTTCTTCTATATATTCCAGCATGTGTCCGTTATAAATTTTGTATGCTGAGTGCAATATCGAATCCGGCAAATTGATTGTCGGTATTCCCAACAAAAAAATTACCATCTACACTATATGAGAACAATTCTAGTTTTTCTTTTTCTTTGAATGTAATGAAAAAAATTTATCGGAAACGCAATAAATTATATTATTTTTACAAAACTTAAGTTTTTCGAAAATAAAATGGTATTTCGCGAAGCCATTTGTTTAGAATGATAAAGTAGCTAGTGCTGAGTGATCGATTGTAATGCTTTCCTAGACGTAATTATTTTATTTCCTTCAAATTTGATAAATTTATTGCAAAAATCAGAAAATCTTTCATAAACATTTTAAAATGCGATCAACAAAACCATTGTGAAAGCAAGTCCCGATTTTATCATTAACTATTAATCACTTCGTAGGGCCTGGTCCACCAGCTTTCGCAAATCTTTCCAAATGTTGTCTCTGCATTATTTCCCACATTACCGGTCGTGACCGAGCCTGTTTCTCTGTTTCCTTCTTCCAACCTGAAAAAAAAGAGTGTTAACTGAATAACGTACTACAATTTGAATAGCATATCGTTCAAAAAGAATAACCCATCGCTAGGTCCAATTAGCTCTGCTTTTTCATAATTTCTAATTTCGAACTCAGAGGAAGTTTACTTATAAAATTCGAGATTTCACCACTGCTTTCTCGGCTAACGTTAATGGTCATCTATAAGGACAAAATTAATTAAGTTTACTGAAATCTCTGACATCAGGAAAAATGGTAGTGATTTTGACAGAAAAATTTCGAGGAAAAGAATACCGAATGCACGCTTCCATGCTTTTTGGAATGTCGCCGAACTTGATTTCGTTACTTTCAATGGGATATCAAGAGCATAACGGATTTTGGGGATGCGTAAAGTTATTGTTAACAAAAGATTGAAGAAGTTTGAGGTACACCAGTATATCGAAATGGCCTAAAGAAAGCGGATCAGTGTGCTGAGTCAGGTAAACATTACCACAAATCAGACTAATATAGAAGCATTTTTAATTTCAATACATCTTCATGCATGTTGTGAGTTATGAGTTGTGAGTTCAGCTAAAAGGTGTGAGTTATGTATTTAGTTATAGAACAGTAGTTCACTGGAAATTCTCAAGGGCGTTGTTATTTTATTGTTTTTGGCAAGTTTTCATTTTTATTTTTTACATGGAAGCAATTTTGATATAAGACAGTGAAAAATTCTTTTGAAGAAATCTAGAAAATGTAGGAAAAGACATACTACAGGAACTCTTGAGCTAAAAAAGAATACACCAACTGGTACCACAAAATACTTGAAGGCTTTAACGTATTTGCTGGCGGATGCGGTACCGGTTGGATCATATCCAAGCTGAAAAACGGCGTTTGAGTTTTCTTCAATTCAAAATATATAGAGATTTAAATAGACTGCCTACAAAAAGTAACTTACAAAAAGTGTGCATCCAATGAGAACAGATGAGAGTGCTGGTACCAAGAAATTAGGATCTGTCATTGTTAAATCCAGGAACCATAATGCACCGCCTGTATCCCAACCAGGAAAACTGCAAATTTTCACAAAAATAAAATCACACCAGCTTTTCAAGATTAAATTTATTTTTCCAATTTCGATCAAAACTCATCAAAATATACTAATTCAATTGAAACTTTTGCACATGAATTCCCGAAAGAAATAAATGATGCTTCTTTTCACTTCTTCAACCAAAAAAAAAAATTAGACGGGACTTGAAAGACTTACTTATTTTCTGCCATAAGAATAATTCCACGATATTGGGAAATAAATAAAACTGAGTTGAGCACAAAATAATAATACCTATTGGAGGATCTTAAATTATACGTATCTATATAAACATTTTCATCATGCGATATCTTCCGATCTAAAATGTCATTAGATGAACTGAATGAATGGATTAAAGTCAAAGGGTGACTAAAACTAAAATAAAATATTAAGAGTTGAAAAATTACTCGAAATACTATTCTTACAAGTTACAAAGAATATTTACGCTGTTTGTTTCATCCATAACTATGATTTCTTTAGAATTTTTAAAAGGAAAGTGGACTTTCTCGAATTGCATATCTTAGCTAGTGCCGACATTCTCTTCCTTTGATGAACATGAATAACCGTCAAATATCACCACTATTCAAATATAATTGCTTGAATAAAATTACAACACTTCCACTGCATCCAAATGGTGGGATTATCTAAAGCAAAAAAAAAAAAAGAAAAGAAAAACTAACACAGAGCTTCACAGCGAACTACTTCTTGAGCTTCTTTCTTCTTTTCATCAAACATTTTTAATGTCTCGTCGTGTATCATTTTCTTTGGTGCAAATCTTTGCAAGAATAAGGTTGCCCGCAGAAATGCTAACCGCAAACACAATGTGACTGAAAAGCATGAATAATATAATACGGAAAGCAAACCACGAAAGCAAGTAACATGTTCCTAATCAAAGTATAAGGTTATCAAGTTAAGCTCAATTAAAAAAGAAACGAAATGCCATTAAATCTCCAACTACTGAATTGAAAATTTAGGAAAAAATTTTAAAATTATCCCAACGGGAACTAATAATCCATCAATTACTTTTCCTTCAGAAATCTGTTACTTCAAAAATTAAAACCCAGTCTTTTATATCTAATCTTTATATGAAAGTGCTTACTACATATGATAGAAGCAAACCAGGGGAGATCGAAATGATTGTGGATAAATTCCAAACCAATTCGATACCATGAAGCAGGTGAATACCATGTAAAAAGCCCAGTCCTTTCTACAGTTGATATATCATTTAGACCCAACATGTCCAATACATCGACCTTCAGAAGCCATTTCTCATAAAAGGAAAAGCCTGGACCAGATACTGCTTCCGGAGGCATATTTGTTATCGGGATATCCGGTATGCCCTAAAAAATCTTTTAATACAGATCAGGAAATTTAAATAAATTAACAAACAGAAACAAAATTCATAGTTAATTTATTAGCTTTGTATTCACGGTGTTACAAAAAACTTGTTCAATTCAGTATTTCATAGTGTTAATATTCACTGAAGAGTAATAAATTTCCCTCACGTTTACTTATTGAAACCGAATTGACAAATTATCCTAACCATCTTTGCTAATCATTTCATGGTCTCATTTCCAATGGTCCTTATAAAAAGGCTAAAATCTGAACAATATCCATTTCTGATTCCAACAAATTATACTATACAGAAATTAGCTACTCATAAAGAATAGATCTAAAGCTGATCAACAGAAAATTTCCATTGCAGAACTACTGCGCTACGAGTTTATCGACATTTCTTTTAATTTTTTATTGCTTATTGAGCTGACGTTTACAGTGCATTTGTTTATTGAAGCAAAAAAAAAAGTAAAGCGAAAATTATAAACAAACAACAACTAACTATTCCAACTCTTCAGGTCAACTAAAGCTATGAATGAAACTGAAACAAAGTACTTAATTGAACAAGCTTGTAAATCACGAATGTAAAACTAAGTGCCAACTGAGTAAACAATGCCGAAATGGACTATTTTAAAAGGTTTGCTGAACATTAAAATTCTCCCACGTTAGAAATAAAAACCAAATTCTAGTCAATTTTAACACACCGTTAGAGAATCCTGTGATGGAACAAAGATATCTTTTGCTGTAGATGCATACCGAACGCCAACTACACAATGCTGTGATTGAAAACTGGAACTGCGAACTGTTGCTGCAGCGGAAGAGGTAATTGAAGCGTAAAAACGCTGTACTGCCAGGCGAGATCTTCCCAGACAAAGTGCTACCGCCATTTCAGTAATAATTCAGGCAAAAGCGATTATTGCAATGTCATACCATGCGAATCGGAAACCTAACAATCACATCCGTCAATAATCAGATCTCGCAAGCATTTCTATTTGATGCAGGAATTACATTTCCTAACAGTACTAAGCTACAATCGAATTGATCGCCTTGAAACTTCGATGTTCCACGTTTCGCATAATGACATAGCTAGATAGAAACATGTATTGAACATTAATTTAAGCCAAAGCATATAGAATGGATCATGAAAAAAGTGAGGCATCCTAAATTTGTACATAAATCAAGTACTCCCTTTAGAAATTAGCATGTGCAACGCACCAATCAAACAGAAACAGACGCAGCAGAGAATATATGTGAAGAATCAGGTAAAATAAAAATTTCAAGTAGACCTTAAACTGATAATAAATCAACAATAAAACAGGCTTTGAATCGTCTTATTTTATAGCATATTACATCGAAACAACAACATCAAATACAGACATAATAAGCTAAAAACTGTTTGTCTTCTTGAAATCTAGACCTACTTTTCTGTATACCGAATTGATATGGTAAAGGTTCTGTGCAAGGAATTATTTAAAATTGAATTTCACGATTATGTGAACACATTCTTTGAATAATACGACACAAGCCATCATGAAATAATGTCGAGACCGAAAAGTTAATCCACAAGTGAAGAGAAAAATTACTACTGAAACAGAACCTTGACTATACTAGCAAAAAAAAGTTGGTGTAAGTTTCTGACCAAAGACCTTCGATTAAAAACTAATGCTAGCTTTTTTGCGTCTGACTGATGAATTATCAATTTTGGTAGAGACAATAATCTGAGTCTGGAAATCAAAAGAAAATTAATAACCAAATACATTTTGAAACATCTGAAATGTACCATCACATAAATATCTTTTCTTTTCAACTGCATTCTTCTTTGCTCTGTTTGCTTTCCAATCCTGAAATGAATACAAATTATATAAAATGATAAAACATAAATGAAGCAAAAGAGAAGATGGGATTAAAATAAAATTGTATATCAGGTGGTCACATATATGAAAAAAAATGCCATTAACGACAAAAAAAAAATCTTATTTTTATGGATTTCGTTGTCTTTCACAACGAAATCCATAAAAATAAACAACCTTTAGTGTTTCTCTGATCTTTATCCACCAGAGGCATCTCTCGCTTCTTCAATAAATGTTTTTTGTCCGGCCTAAAAATGAAACGGTTTAATAAAAATAAACTCTTGATAAATCTGCTGAAACATTCTCCCTCCAGTAGACTGCTTATTTAACTAATAAATATTCGTCCACGGAAAGACTTAATTTTGCGTAGTCGTCTGATGTATATTTTGGCCAAGCGCTTTCTTATAAAATTTCACTTGTTTTGATGGTAGCTGAGGTATCTTTAAGAAAGCACGAATTGATGGAATCTTGAATATTCCAGAAAATATTACAGAGATCATATTTGATGTACACCAATATAAGGCTATAGCCTGAAATTTCCAATAGTGGGACATAAAACATAGCACAAGGTTGTCAAAGTTGTAAGATAAATACATAATCCCTAGGAGGCAAGAATGAATCGGATTAACAGCAAGAGTAGATAGATGAATGATAAATCCCGCTTGGACAGATAAATCCCGCTTGACCATAATTCCCGCACCAAATCACTGAAGTTTACAAAAATAAAGCTTGAACTTTAATGGCCCTTAATTGATAAAAAACAGGAAAACCCATCATAACTCATTCTTCCCTTGCATTACTTACATTTAATTTCGGAATCTTTTATGCATTAAAAATTTTAAATAAATACTATTTGGAACATATTTTTGAAAACAGAGAAAACTCATCGATGAAACTTTGGTACTACATGCGAAAACCATAATTGGTCCGATCCTCGTCAGCATTTTCTGTATCTGCGGACTGATACTTTGATTTGTCCCACCAGTTTCGGCTCCGATCTACCCGAAAACAGTTTCTAATGATAACAAAAAGAATAGGAGAAAGTAGAAAAAGCAGTTGTTGTTGTTGTTGTTGTTGTTGTTCTGGGAATCTATAGTCCTCTGTCCGCTGCTTATTACTCCCAACTTTATCCTTTCTTCAAATTCAAATTTCAACTCCATCTCTATCTTTCTAAACTTGAATTTGTGGCATTTTTATGACTCACACAAATTTTTACCTTAACAGTGACGAAAAATAATGCACAAATTCAAAGTTTTTCTAAAAATTTAAAAATTTTTCATATTTCTTAAAAACGCCACTACATGTGGAAAATCAAAAGATTATTATAATAAATAGTAATAAATCGTATATCGCTAATAAGGAGTGCAATTGGTTTACTTTGAACACCGCGGCAACAGTAATAGCAGAAACTAATGGAAGCAAATAATAAGGATCAGGCATGGTCAAGTCTTTGAACCAGTACAAACCGCCAGTGCTCATGCCAGGAAAACTGAAAAAATTTTTAAAAAATAAGAAACACGAACTAAAAACGTTTTACAAGCAAAAATTGTCTCAAATACGGGAAATTACTTCTAGCATCTAATGTTGAAACTTACGAAACATCAGCTAATTTTTTGACCGCAATAAACTGTGTCATAAAGATAGCGCCATTAAGACTCATAAACATAAACTGTCGATACAGCTTGATATCTTTCGTTTTCAAGAAATCTTTCAGTTCTTTCTGAGCTTCCATTGCTGAAATCCAAATATCTCGAAATTATGATTCACTAATATACGATATATATAATAAATACTCACAGCCCCAAAATTCTGATGAATTGCTATATAAGCCCCATTCGACATTAATATTTGCAGTGTTTTACATCTCAAAGAAAAGTTCTTGCCACATCCGTAATCATAAGCATTGCAGAATTTTCCTGGCATTGATTGTGGTGGGCAAAATACTCTGTACAGCAACTATTATCTCATAAAATAGGGGATACAGAAATAAGTAAAATAACCAATAACAATATTACTAGCAGAGAAAGAATTTAAGGCACTTCAAACATTGAAAGAAAATTCTAAGAACAAGCTCAAATATGTAGAAACTGATGGGAAAATTTATTTAACTATTTAAAGAATCAAAATGTCGACCTATTTTATACAAAGGAAGTTTCTTTCAATAAACAGTGATTTTTTAATAAACAGTGATTAAGCCAGCAAAGCTTCTCAAGAAAAGGAAGCACAGAATTTGTGCAAAAAATATAGAAAGGACAAACTTTGCAAGAAATTCCCACTTCTTTGAGCACTTTCCATCTTTTCTTTGAATTCATCAATTTCTTTTTTGTGTAATTGTACTCGTCCCATAAGTCGATGAGAAGCAATCGGTACAAATATCATCAGTAACCGTAAACTTATTGTAGCTAAAATGCAATTCTTAAGTAGTTGTCAGTCGTCAATCAATTAATTTATTAAGATAAAAAAACTTGAAACTTACTGTTTCGAATTAGAATATTAAACATCAAAAAACACGAAACAAATTCGATTCAAAAAAACTATGCATTGCAATTGTTTAAGAAATTCAGACCTTTGTGGAAGGACCAAATCTCCTACCCTTTTCACCACAAATTCCATTAATTTTACTGATGTCAATACTCTTAAGATTCAAATTATCAACAAACATGAACTTTCTACATTTAACTACAAACATTTACCACATATAACAGTCAGCCACCACGGTAGATCAATATTAAAATGCATATATTCTAGTGCTAGTCGAAACCATGACGCTGGACTCCACCATGAAAAAAGTTCATACTCTTTGACCAATGAATTCCCACCAAGGAAATCAAACAACTGAAAATCTTTTATCAAGCCCAGCTGCAGTTGTTCGATAAGCGTAAAATCCGGTGAATCCGTAGAAACCAATGGTGTATTTGCAGGTGTAGCCTGTAAAAAAAACTAATTTGAAATCAATCCAGCTGCTTGGACCAACTGTTTAGTTTGATAAGGTTAAATTAAGACTACATCGAGATGACGGTTTAGCTTTAATTAATGCAGTTTAACCTAACCCAATAAGAAATCTTGATTAATTCTAAAACAACAAAGTACTTGAATTCCATCGAACTAAATTTGTTATATTAATATTAACTTCCACAAGAGCTATCACATATGCCAACCTAACATACCAATATTTCAGGAGCCACTGGTGCAGTTGAAGATGGTGGATCGCCTCCGAAGAAAGATATATGTCTAATTTGTGAAATTAATTGGCAACGGTCAGGAGCTACAAGACTTTGCCTTGACAACGTCCTCACTGAAGGCAAAGATGTTAATTCCGTCAAAATATGCTGTCTAAGCTGTAGCATCATCTGTAGATTCCTTGGCAGCATTCTGAAATCACAAACACCACTCACCAATTTTGAAGTATGCTCCCCCCTTCCTGTAACCCAACAATTTCGAAAACCAATCGGAGGTACACTTTCGCAGATCATTGCCATTATACCACTATTAAATTGCAATTAGTAAAAATCGCAAAATACGACAAAATTAGAGCAATTACAGAAATTCCAAAGATCCTCCAAATCCATCCTGAAATTACCAGTGCACAACCATAATTGATTTTCACCTGCAGAACAGCGGGATGGTAGCAAATAAACATCATTCTCGAATCAAACAGCATTCCGTAGCATTCAAAATTTTTTTTTTTGGATTTTACTTTATTTTAACAATGATTCAAACTTTTGATGACAAACTCATACAATCTTAAACATCATACAATTTTTAAAAAATCAAAAGAAAATATGAGAAGGCAGGTCCATTATTAAAGACATCATTCTCAGATCAAATAGCATTTCCGCATAGTATGCAATAACCTTTTTTTGGTGAATTTCCTTCATTTTAATTAATAACAACTAAAGCTTTCAATGAGAAGTATTTTCAGTAAAGTCGTTAACTGGTAGATTACCTATACCTTAATTACGCTAATGATCGCATAAAGTAGTTTTATCAGCTATATCATTGATAAGTGACAAACAATAACCAATGTACGGCTGATTAAAGATCAAGGTATGATTTATAGTAACATCTTGAACATGCCAAACCTAAAATAAGTTACAATGCTAGCCCCAAACTTTCATGCAATTCGGTCTACTTATAACCAATAACACTGAACAAAAAACAATATACAACTTCGCATCATTAATATCTGAAATGTGTTGAGGGATATCACCCGAAAAAAAAACCTCATAAACTTTAATTTCTCACCACTGGTGGAGCTTGAAAGATTTGAAAAAATACTCTACTATCGCTCCTACGAATCTATAGGCTCCTGAAAAACCAAACTAGTCTTGCACACCATCTGTCATTGTTGTCATTGTCCTATTTGTCTAACATCAGTGTGATTTACTTGACTAGAAACAAAAAAAGTTCGAATCTATAACCCAAATGAAGCAATCCAATATTTGAAAAGTCATCCACCGATCGTCCAATTAAAAAACCTGCCTATTTAGAATCCAATAGGAACTAATAAGATGAAGAAGTAAACTTAAAAAAGATTCCATTTCAGCTTGCCGTAATTTCATCAATTTCAAACTTCTGGGAATCAGCTTTCATTCTCGACTTTGGTTTTCTAGCTTTCGTCACCACGTTTGCTCGTGCTGCTTCTTGTATATGTTGCTCCATTAATTTAGCAATCTTTGAAGATGGAAGAACAGCATTTTCTCTCCAGGACTGTCGAAAAAGTGAATCCCTTTCAAGTCTGATGTTTTCCGCTTCTTTTACAAGTGATTTGAACAGTTCTTCTCCCTGATTTTCTGTCTTAATTTCAGCAACTTCCTTCTGGATTTCTAGTGTTTCATTTGCTCTTCTTTGTCTCATTTCTGGAAATTTGAATTCCATATTGTATCCTACATAATGCCTAGATATTTCCTGAACAAAATTATGCTAAATTCGGTTTCTTATAAAAAAGAAGCTTTCCATGGCATAACAAACATTCCGACCAACCAGAAAAGCCAGTAATCAAAAGGTTTAGGCATTGTAAAATTAACTAACTAAACTTCATAACAGTAAGGAAATGCAACTAATGGAAAACAGCAAATAACAGAATGATTGTAGCAAATTTAAAAGTGGAAAAATCCAAAAATACCAGAAACATAGTTTAGCAATTCGGCACGACGAATTTCCGAAGGATCAGAATAAACACTGTGCAAATGTAACAACGTTCGCACTGTATCAGTCCTCAATACTGTTGCGTGCATGCCACTAATTAAACTCGAAGTAATCCAATAAACGCATACAACCTTAAAAGATAACTTGAAAAAAAACATAATGAAGAACCAGTGGTACGCTAGACAGTTCTGGATGAAGTGAATATATTAATTGAGCATAAAAAATTGAAGAAAGCCATGACCCAAGTAATTTCTCAATCACGTAAACATTTCCAAGCCCACCATCCAACATATTATCCCGACGTCCATTCATGAATAAGGGAACGAGTAAAGTTACTATTTCGTACCAGCATTAAAAGAGAGCAAATATGAAGTATGAAAATAAAAATGTTAGTATTGAACTTTATTTGAAGCTTCAATTTCAACTTCTCTTTGACCATTACTTACCGAAGGGACATTGCTAGCAACCAACAATGAACATGCGGCGATTGGATATATCGCATTATCTGGCTTTAATCCTAACATCCAACTGCTTACTGCTTTTTCCACTTGCAATGTTTCAATCCATCTCTGAAAAAAAAAAAATCCAAATTGGAATCCTTCGCGGAATGACTCCTTTCGGCATAATGATTGCATCTAGCGTAAAAGTAACATAAACTTAGTATGAAATGAAAGAAGACACGAGAAACTTCGTCAATCATTTATTGAAATGTTAATGTATTGACATTGACGATGTTTCGAGAAACTATGAAAAAAATACAGGGAGGAAAGAACCCTTAGAAGAGAGCCATGAGAACAGATAATAAGGTACTAATGCCTCCTATTTTAGGAAGAAACAGTTTGCGTTTTCCTCTGAATTACTTATGAAAACTACTTCGATTTTTAAATTTGTAACATTATTACTTTAATTGCGAAAGTGAAACAAATGGCAGTTAGGGTAGGCAATAAAAAAGCCGGATCTGGTACTGTTAGATCGATGAACGATAATGTGCCACTTGCTGTCCAGCTCGGATAACTGAAAATATTATTACTCTGATATGCACGCGAACAATACCTTATTTTTTTGTAGTAATCAATCAAATAGTTTTTACTAAACTTTCAAAAGGAAAAGAGCGTACATAACTTCAGCCATCTTCTTGATACCACAGTACTGTGTCAAGAAGAGTCCAACACTTGAGGAATACAGTATGATTGAGCCAACTCTACTTCGAATATCTGAAAAAATGTTAGACATCTAAAGTTTAAACGATATGGAAGCCCAGACAAATCTGTTCATAATTCCAAATTTGCTTACGATATAGAAATGGAAGCTGGACTTTTTCGAATCTTATTCTCTTCCACAAAATTAATGTCGGCAAATAAAGCGTAGCAATTCGAATTAATACGGTCGCTGAAAAAAAAAAAGCAAATCATTATCAGAGAATGAAAAGTTTACACTTTAAATTTACTCAAATTTTCCAGGAAATCTAGAATCTGGAGAAACCGGAATTGAAATTTTATAAATTGAGAATTTCTAGAGTATCCAGAGAAGGCAAAGAATTTGTCAATTAACTGACCGTCATCAAATCTCATGTGATACAATTTGACTAGCCAAAACGGTGAGAAGTCAAAAACCATAGATAACATGGTAAGTATGACGGTAATGATAGATGAAAAGCACCCTAAAAGACCTTGGAAAAAATGAACTCCCAACCTAAAAAGACTTGGATTTTCTGAAAAAGTCGCAAATTGAATCATCCGGAAGTAGTCTTTGAACTAAATGAATACTGAAATCATCACAGAAACTATGAAATTTCACCACATATTATAGTAGCAAGCCAGGATAACTCATAGTTGGTATGCAGGCATTCCAAGAATACTCGATACCACGACGAGGGCTTCCACCAGGTATACAGGCCTAAATGTTCAAGTGGAGTAATACTTAGGCCAGAATTTTCAATTAAATTTTGCGCATAATTGCATGATGCCTTTATCGATCGCTCGAACCACTGAACGATAGGATGACCCTTAAATTAATTTTAATTCGATTAAGTCAGATAATCTATTAAATCATTCATTAAGTAATCTATTAGAACAAATATTGAAACAAATACCAGACTTGTGTCTGAAAAACTTAAGATAGTGTGCACTAAATGGTTGCTCTATTCCTCTTAGTCCATTAAAAGTTAATTCGATTTCAAAACTAGCTACAGTAAACTGAACTATTTAATCCTCCATCAGTTCCATTTCCGAATTACATGAAATGAATCAGTAC
This sequence comes from Loa loa, assembly GCF_000183805.2. Classification (NCBI taxonomy): domain Eukaryota; kingdom Metazoa; phylum Nematoda; class Chromadorea; order Rhabditida; family Onchocercidae; genus Loa; species Loa loa. Next base: position 47,887 of record NW_018108281.1, read on the forward strand.
CTGTAGTTCCGCAGCAACATCGAAATAAGTATTACTAGAAAAATTGCGTCTATTATCAACATTCTTCCATACAGTTGCTGAGGGGAAGCTCAGAACACCAGTTGACGTGCTCGGAATAATTCCACCAAGTCTTTTGGCAGCAATGCGATACAATATTGCGTGAATGGACATTAACTCAAAAAACTCGAAAACCCTGAAGTACTGATTGGATTTACAAGTAAATAGAAGCTTGGAACGAAGTCTGTCATCTGTTTTCATTCAGAACACCATTTGCAAGCACAAATGACATCACCAAACGATTTAACTTTTTGGAATCAATCAAATGACTTGAAATTTCGATAAAGCATTCATAGATGGTAAAATACAAAAGTAAAACTGATTCTGAAGAAGTAATAAAACGGTGTAAATCAAAAAAGAGTAAAGAATGATAAAGACTGATAGAGTGAACGAGTTATCATAAATTTAAAGAATAAGATAATAACTAATACTATGTGTAGTTAGCAGATAAGAGAGTTGACATTGATATATCATTAAAACTATCAAAAAAGCATCTCACCCCTTGTTAGTTTGTTTACAAATGATTTATGTAAATTGCATTAATATAATTAGCAGACGATAATTTTCATTCGGAACTGCACGCCTGTTGCATAATCGTATCATAGTTGCAATGAAAATTTCTCATTCTTTGATTCAGTTATTTAGCCTGGATAAGCTCTGGCCGGTTTTACTTAGCCTGATTAGGATGTAAATAGAGTGGGCTGGGTATAGGAGAGAGAAGGCGAAATAATAAGGCATAATCTGTTATGTGCTGAATCATTGTGACAAAACATCCCCACCACTCTTCGGAGGAAAATTCCATCTCGTCTCATATCATACCGAAATTTCTTACGACCCAATATTCCTCGGAAGAAACATTTCATCTCATTCGTCTTATGCCATATCGGAATTTCTTATGAGCCATCATTCCTCGGAGGAGACATTCCATCTCATCTTGTCGAGATTTCTTATGTTGTAGACAAAGAAAAAAGGTTAATGATAGCTAGGGAGTAAAGATCAAAATTGGAAAGAAAAATAAAGACGAAATTAACTTAATGAGCTCTCTGTTTTGTTATCATTACCATATTACGCATTCTGCATATATATTATGTAACAGATGTTATACAACGTCAGTCTCTGCATTTCCCACAACCTTAACAGTATTTCGTAATTATCATTCTCTGATGTCTTTCATAAACTCTTCAATTCTGTGTTACAATTTATGAAATTTAAGGTCGAGCAAAAACTAGCACTTTATGTAATTCACGTGATGTACTGCATGATGACTTAATGATCAGATTATCATTATTTTTCATTACTTATTTGTGGATAAATTCCAGAAATTCATTTTTTTTAAAAAAAATTTCTTTTTTCCAATTTCAAACTCTCAAGTTTAGGCACTTCATTCCATTTTATATATGGTTTTTCGCCGTTAATGGTATCAAATATGATATTTGTGGTCATAATAAAGTGATCAATGATCTTTAATTATATGCTACAATACAAGGCAGTTGTTTCTTGCGAAAATTGAAGGATAAATAAAAAAGGCGAAAAGGAATGGTCAGTGATTATCGTCCGAATAAATTTCCAACATTTAAACAAGGAAAAAAAGATACTCCCGCTGCATATAGTAAAACGTAAATAAAATGATTTTATGTATACATATTATTACATTTACAAATTTGCATTATTTTGGTGCAGTATGATGATATCGGTTTCACGTATATGATCCATGATATCACGTGATGTTAGCGTAATGCTAATTCTGATTGATGAAATAATTCTGATGAATTCTGATGAAAAGATGAAATAACTGATGAAATTCTGATGAAATAATTCTGATGAATTGATTCAAAGGGAGCAAAAATGAGGGATGGTATCAAGGGGAGAGCTGATGAATATGTGCCCACACTTGTTACTAACACGGAAATACAAGAATGTTATTTTAGTTGATCATGTATTCCGGTGCTAGTAACAGTTACTTTCCGGTTTGGTTGCATTTTTGCTCCGGTTCGACCCAATCTTATGCTATCGTTATGACAGCTAATCACTATTCATTTTGTTCATATCACGTAATTAGCGGTGATATAATTAATGGGAGCTTCAAAGCTGGTATAATTCATGGAAATTATTTAAAGCTGGTGCAATTAATGGAAGTAATTTGAAGCTAATGTAATTAATGGAAATTATCTAAACTAAGGAATATAAGCAATTTGTAATTTACATTGTACATAGAGATTTCATTTTAATTACTGCAACGTATGAAAATAGTCAATCTCGTGTTCTTTTCTTTCTTTTTTCTTTTTTTTTATAGCTTATTCTTATAAGTTGACAACTTTCAAACTTTGCAAAGAGAGGCAAAAATCTTAACTTCAATCTCAAATCTTAATTAAGTTTCGAATTTATATAAGTGTCCAAATGTTAAAATTACCAAAAATGGAGAGAGGCATTCTGAATGATACTCAAGATATTGTTTACCGAAAATTTAGCTAGAATTATAGGTGTGAGCATAAGAATGAATAAGGATGTATGTCAAATGAGAAGATATGAAATGGAACGAGAAATTGAATTTTTTGGATTTCAAATGTCCAAACAACATTAGACAATATTGATGATTGGTAAAATTTTCCTTCTTATTGCAAAAAATCCCGATGATTCCCGAAATTTCTGTTCTATTTATTGGGAAAAAAATCATGGGTATCATTAGAATAGGGTGTAGTAGAATAATTGAAGATATTCATTTAATCCCAATAGAAGATTAAAGAAAAGGTATGAAGTATTCGCGTATAATTAAGAGAATTACTTTTTCTTTTTGTACTAGAAGAATCATAGGTTTGATGCATGTAGGATGAAATGCTTACTTTTGCAATTATCAGAAAGGAAGTTCACTTTATCAATGGTTTTAATGCAGCAACTGCAACAGAACATGATAAAATATTGTTAACAAATGGTTGTAAATGAACGGCAAATGCAAACTGAACACTTTGATCAGTATTTTCATGTATCTTGAGTGCAAGTACTTTTTCGATAATTTCATCCGTTGTATTGTACCGATGGCGGAAAGCAACGGCATTTACGTGATATGAATTACGTAGTGGTAATAGAGCATCTCTCACTTGTTCGATATTGTCCGTAATTTCTAGCTCAGCTAAAATCTCACGCAGTATCCTAAAAATTTACAAAGTACACATTTAATAGTTCTAAAAATTTTGGATTTTTTGGAATTTAACAAAGCTTTTCAAAATTTTTTCCAACCTTTACATCTACGTCTTTACACCAAACACTTTTTTTTTTTTTTTGTCCCAACTTTTGTGAAATAATGTTTGAGGAAGTTCGACACTTGCAGTTACATTAAAACGTATGAATTACTGATTTTATCAAATTAAATTTTATACCTGAAATCATAGATAAATATGATGTAAATGG